>NW_028155689.1:0-2500 GCF_963454915.1 Gymnoscopelus microlampas | reverse complement strand
GCCTAGCGACCCCCGGCAGGCCCTCCGTGCGGGCCTGCGTTCCGTCCCCAGCGTCCGCACGCTGGTCCATAAACTCGTTCTGGGAAAAGTTGCCGAGACTACCGGGAGAGAATTTCAAAGGAGGGGGCCATGGCGGAGCCCAGGACCTCCTGGGCTCCAGAGACCTCCAGGGCGCCCGGCCGAGGCGGCGCGCCCGACCCGAGGCCTCTCTCTCGGCCCGGCCTCGGCGCCCGCGCGCCGGTTCCATACACTCGAGCTGGCACGAGTTGCCGGTCTGCCCGGGAGAGAATTTCAAAGGAGGGGGCCACGGAGTAGCCCATCTTCTCCCGGGCTCGCGGAGGAGCTCCAGGGCGCACGGCCGCCCGGCCGTGCCCGACCGGAGGCCTCTCTCTTCCCATACACCCGATGGCCACTGTGGCGTCCAATTTCCTGGTTCTTTCCCCCCTATCGGGGAGGGGGAAAGGGACCCATGGCCACCACCACCGGCGCCCGGCTCGGCCCGCCCGGGCGGCCCCGAGACGGAGCCTCGCCGTCGGCCCCAGCCTCGGCGTCCGCACGCCGGTTCCATACACTCGTTCTGGGATAAGTTGCCGAGACTACCGGGAGAGAATTTCAAAGGAGGGGGCCACGGAGAAGCCCAGCTTCTGCCAGGCTCGCGGAGGAGCTCCAGGGCGCACGACCGCCCGGCCGTGCCCGATCCGGAGGCCTCTCTCTTCCCATACACCCGATGGCCAGCGTGGCCTCCAATTTCCTGGTTCTTTCCCCCCTATCGGGGAGGGGGAAAGGGACCCATGGCCACCACCACCGGCGCCCGGCTCGGCCCGCCCGAGCGGCCCCGGGACGGAGCCTCGTGCCGGGCCTCGCCGCGGCCGAGCTCCATAGGGACCCTCTGGAGCGAGTGGCCGTCTCTACCGAGAGACTTTTTCAAAGGAGGGAGGCAAGGGCGAGCCGGGCGCCTCCAGGGCCCCGGGGTGGGGACGGGGAGGTACCACGCGGAGATCCAGGACAAAGGGGCGCCTCGCGGCGCCCACACTGCCCCGGGACCATGCCCCGTTCTCGGGCAGGGTCCCTAGCTATCCGCTGGCAAAAGTGGCCGAGACTCCCGGGAGAGAATTTCAAAGGAGGGAGCCATGGCGGAGCCCAGAGCTCCTTGGGAGCTCTGGACTCTGAAGAAATCCCGGCTTTTTCCGAAAGCTCCAGGATTTGGGGGGTCTGCGAGGCGCGGGGCGCCCCCGAAAATGGTGCACCAAGTCCGGCCATGCTCCCTAGCTACCCGATGGCAAAAGTGGCCGAGACTACCGGGAGAGAAATTTCACGCATGGGAGGGGCCGGCAGCCCAGGGCTCCCTGGGAGCTCTGGACTTAGAAGAAATCCCGGCTTTTTCCGAAAGCTCCAGGATTTGGGGGGTGTGCGAGGCGCGGGGCGCCCCCGAAAATGGTGCACCATGTCCGGCCATGCTCCCTAGCTACCCGATGGCAAAAGTGGCCGAGACTACCGGGAGAGAAATTTCACGCATGGGAGGGGCCGGCAGCCCAGGGCTCCCTGGGAGCTCTGGACTCTGAAGAAATCCCGGCTTTTTCCGAAAGCTCCAGGATTTGGGGGGTGTGCGAGGCGCGGGGCGCCCCCGAAAATGGTGCACCATGTCCGGCCATGCTCCCTAGCTACCCGATGGCAAAAGTGGCCGAGACTACCGGGAGAGAAATTTCACGCACGGGAGGGGCCGGCAGCCCAGGGCTCCCTGGGAGCTCTGGACTTAGAAGAAATCCCGGCTTTTTCCGAAAGCTCCAGGATTTGGGGGGTGTGCGAGGCGCGGGGCGCCCCCGAAAATGGTGCACCATGTCCGGCCATGCTCCCTAGCTACCCGATGGCAAAAGTGGCCGGGACTCCCGGGAGAGAAATTTCACCCATGGGAGGGGCAGAGAGCCCAGAGCTCCCTGGGAGCTCTGGACTTAGAAGAAATCCCGGCTTTTTCCGAAAGCTCCAGGATTTCGGGCCCTGCGAGGCGCGGGGCGCCCCCGAAAATGGTGCACCATGTCCGGCCATGGTCCCTAGCTACCCGATGGCACAAGTTGCCACTTTCCCCCCATGCGAAATTTCACGCATGGGAGGGGCCGGCAGCCCAGGGCTCCCTGGGAGCTCTGGACTCTGAAGAAATGCCAGCTTTTCGGGGGTTTTTCGGCCGCCGTTTGCCCCGGCGGCGGCGCCCGGGGCCGGGGAGGGCACCGCCGCGTGCGCAGCGCCGGCCCGGATCCAACGAGCCCTCCGCCGGCCCCGGGCGACCCAGGGCCCGGGCGGTACCGCCGCTTTTAGCCCCAAAAAGAGCCGATCGACAAGCTCGGGGCGCCCGAAAAAGGTTGAGGTTTTCGGCCGGGGGTCCTCCAGGGGGTCCCCGGGGACCCCTGGAGCCCATGCCAGCACTCGCCGACATTTTCCGTTTTTTTGGAGAACCATGACTCGGGGCCCCTCCGGACCCCTCGCCTGCCCAGGACCCAGGCCTCCG
>NW_028155690.1:0-52799 GCF_963454915.1 Gymnoscopelus microlampas | reverse complement strand
GCGTGGGGTGGGTATTTGGGGCGTGGTGGGGTGGGTATTTGGGCGTGGCGTGGGTGGGTATTTGGGGCGTGCGTGGGGTTGGGTATTTGGGCGTGCGTGGGGTGGGTATTGGGGCGTGCGTGGGGTGGGTATTTGGGACGTGCGTGGGTGGGTAATTTGGGGCGTGCGTGGGGTGGGTATTTGGGGCGTGCGTGGGGTGGGTATTTGGGGCGTGCGTGGGGTGGGTATTTGGGGTGCGTGGGGTGGGTATTTGGGCGTGCGTGGGGTGGGTATTTGGGGGTGCGTGGGGTGGGTATTTGGGGCCGTGCGTGGGGTGGGTATTTGGGGGTGCGTTGGGGTGGGTATTTGGGGGCGTGGGGTGGGTATTTGGGGCGTGCGTGGGGGTGGGTATTGGGGCGTGGGGTGGGTATTTGGGGCGTGCGTGGGGTGGGTATTTGGGGCGTGCGGGGTGGGTATTTGGGGCGTGCGTGGGGTGGGTATTTGGGGCGTGCGTGGGGTGGGTATTTGGGGCGTGCGTGGGGTGGGTATTTGGGGCGTGCGAGGGGTGGGTATTTGGGGCGTGCGTGGGGTGGGTATTTGGGGCGTGCGTGGGGTGGGTATTTGGGGCGTGCGTGGGGTGGGTATTTTGGGCGTGCGTGGGGTGGGTATTTGGGGCGGCGTGGGTGGGTATTTGGGGGCGTGGGGTGGGTATTTGGGGCGTGCGTGGGGTGGGTATTTGGGGCGTGCGTGGGGTGGGTATTTGGGGCGTGCGTGGGGTGGGTATTTGGGGCGTGCGTGGGGTGGGTATTTGGGGCGTGCGTGGGGTGGGTATTTGGGGCGTGCGTGGGGTGGGTATTTGGGGCGTGCGTGGGGTGGGTATTTTGGGGCGTGCGTGGGGTGGGTATTTGGGGCGTGCGTGGGGTGGGTATTTGGGGCGTGCGTGGGGTGGGTATTTGGGGCGTGCGTGGGGTGGGTATTTGGGGCGTGCGTGGGGTGGGTATTTGGGGCGTGCGTGGGGTGGGTATTTGGGGCGTGCGTGGGGTGGGTATTTGGGGCGTGCGTGGGGTGGGTATTTGGGCGTGGGGGTGGGTATTTGGGGCGTGCGTGGGGTGGGTATTTGGGGCGTGCGTGGGGTGGGTATTTGGGGCGTGCGTGGGGTGGGTATTTGGGGCGTGCGTGGGGTGGGTATTTGGGCGTGCGTGGGGTGGGTATTTGGGGCGTGCGTGGGGTGGGTATTTGGGGCGTGCGTGGGGTGGGTATTTGGGCGTGGGTGGGTATTTGGGGCGTGCTGGGTGGGTATTTGGGGCGTGCGTGGGGTGGGTATTTGGGGCGTGCGTGGGGTGGGTATTTGGGGCGTGCGTGGGGTGGGTATTTGGGGCGTGCGTGGGGTGGGTATTTGGGGCGTGCGTGGGTGGGTATTTGGGCGTGCGTGGGTGGGTATTTGGGGCGTGCGTGGGGTGGGTATTTGGGGCGTGCGTGGGGTGGGTATTTGGGGCGTGCGTGGGGTGGGTATTTGGGGCGTGCGTGGGGTGGGTATTTGGGGCGTGCGTGGGGTGGGTATTTGGGGCGTGCGTGGGGTGGGTATTTGGGGCGTGCGTGGGGTGGGTATTTGGGGCGTGCGTGGGGTGGGTATTTGGGGCGTGCGTGGGGTGGGTATTTGGGCGTGGGGTGGGTATTTGGGGCGTGCGTGGGGTGGTATTTGGGGCGTGCGTGGGGTGGGTATTTGGGGCGTGCGTGGGGTGGGTATTTGGGGCGTGCGTGGGGTGGGTATTTGGGGCGTGCGTGGGTGGGTATTTGGGGCGTGCGTGGGGTGGGTATTTGGGGCGTGCGTGGGGTGGGTATTTGGGGCGTGCGTGGGGTGGGTATTTGGGGCGTGGGGTGGGTATTTGGGGCGTGCGTGGGGTGGGTATTTGGGGCGTGCGTGGGGTGGGTATTTGGGGCGTGCGTGGGGTGGGTATTTGGGGCGTGCGTGGGGTGGGTATTTGGGGCGTGCGTGGGGTGGGTATTTGGGGCGTGCGTGGGGTGGGTATTTGGGGCGTGCGTGGGGTGGGTATTTGGGGCGTGTGGGGTGGGTATTTGGGGCGTGCGTGGGGTGGGTATTTGGGGGTGCGTGGGGTGGGTATTTGGGGCGTGCGTGGGGGTGGGTATTTGGGGCGTGCGTGGGGTGGGTATTTGGGGCGTGCGTGGGGTGGGTATTTGGGGCGTGCGTGGGGTGGGTATTTGGGGCGGCGTGGGGTGGGTATTTGGGGCGTGCGTGGGGTGGGTATTTGGGGGCGTGCGTGGGGTGGGTATTTGGGGTGCGTGGGGTGGGTATTTGGGTGCGGGGTGGTAGTGCGTGGGTGGGGTATTTGGGGCGTGCGTGGGGTGGGTATTTGGGCGTGCGTGGGGTGGGTATTTGGGGCGTGCGTGGGGTGGGTATTTGGGGCGTGCGTGGGGTGGGTATTTGGGGGCGTGGGGTGGGTATTTGGGGCGTGCGTGGGGTGGGTATTTGGGGCGTGCGTGGGGTGGGTATTTGGGGCGTGTGGGTGGGTATTTGGGGCGTGCGTGGGTGGGTATTTGGGGCGTGCGTGGGGTGGGTATTTGGGGCGTGCGTGGGGTGGGTATTTGGGCGTGCGTGGGGTGGGTATTTGGGGCGTGCGTGGGGTGGGTATTTGGGCGTGCGTGGGGTGGGTATTTGGGGCGTGCGTGGGGTGGGTATTTGGGGCGTGCGTGGGGTGGGTATTTGGGGCGTGGGGTGGGTATTTGGGGCGTGCGTGGGGTGGGTATTTGGGGCGTGCGTGGGGGTGGGTATTTGGGGCGTGCGTGGGGTGGGTATTTGGGGCGTGCGTGGGTGGGTATTTGGGGCGTGCGTGGGGTGGGTATTTGGGGCGTGCGTGGGGTGGGTATTTGGGCGTGCGTGGGGTGGGTATTTGGGGCGTGCGTGGGGTGGGTATTTGGGGCGTGCGTGGGGTGGGTATTTGGGGGTGCGTGGGGTGGGTATTTGGGGCGTGCGTGGGGTGGGTATTGGGGGCGTGGGGTGGGTATTTGGGCGTGCGTGGGGTGGGTATTTGGGGCGTGGGGTGGGTATTTGGGGCGTGCGTGGGGTGGGTATTTGGGGCGTGCGTGGGGTGGGTATTTGGGGCGTGCGTGGGGTGGGTATTTGGGAGTGCGTGGGGTGGGTATTTGGGGCGTGCGTGGGGTGGGTATTTGGGGGCGTGCGTGGGGTGGGTATTTGGGGCGTGCGTGGGGTGGGTATTTGGGGCGTGCGTGGGGTGGGTATTTGGGGCGTGGGGTGGGTATTTGGGGCGTGCGTGGGTGGGTATTTGGGGCGTGGGGTGGGTATTTGGGGCGTGCGTGGGGTGGGTATTTGGGCGTGCGTGGGGTGGGTATTTGGGGCGTGCGTGGGGTGGGTATTTGGGGCGTGCGTGGGGTGGGTATTTGGGGCGTGGGGTGGGTATTTGGGGCGTGCGTGGGGTGGGTATTTGGGGCGTGCGTGGGGTGGGTATTTGGGGTGCGTGGGGTGGGTATTTGGGGCGTGGGGGGTGGGTATTTGGGCGTGCGTGGGGTGGGTATTTGGGGCGTGCGTGGGGTGGGTATTTGGGGCGTGCGTGGGTGGGTATTTGGGGCGTGCGTGGGGTGGGTATTTGGGGCGTGCGTGGGGTGGGTATTTGGGGCGTGCGTGGGGTGGGTATTTGGGGCGTGCGTGGGGTGGGTATTTGGGGCGTGCGTGGGGTGGGTATTTGGGGCGTGCGTGGGTGGGTATTTGGGGCGGTGCGTGGGTGGGTATTTGGGGCGTGCGTGGGGTGGGTATTTGGGGCGTGCGTGGGGTGGGTATTTGGGGCGTGGGGTGGGTATTTGGGGCGTGCGTGGGGTGGGTATTTGGGGCGTGCGTGGGGTGGGTATTTGGGGCGTGCGTGGGGTGGGTATTTGGGGCGTGCGTGGGTGGGTATTTGGGGCGTGCGTGGGGTGGGTATTTGGGGCTTGCAATGGGGGTGGGTATTTGGGGCGTGCGTGGGGTGGGTATTTTGGGGCGTGCGTGGGGTGGGTATTTGGGGCGTGCGTGGGTGGGTATTTGGGGCGTGCGTGGGGTGGGTATTTGGGCGTGCGTGGGTGGGTATTTGGGGCGTGCGTGGGGTGGGTATTTGGGGCGTGCGTGGGGTGGGTATTTGGGGCGTGCGAGGGGTGGGTATTTGGGGCGTGCGTGGGTGGGTATTTGGGGCGTGGGGTGGGTATTTGGGGCGTGCGTGGGGTGGGTATTTGGGGCGTGCGTGGGGTGGGTATTTGGGGCGTGCGTGGGGTGGGTATTTGGGGCGTGCGTGGGGTGGGTATTTGGGGCGTGCGTGGGGTGGGTATTTGGGGCGTGCGTGGGGTGGGTATTTGGGGCGTGCGTGGGGTGGGTATTTGGGGCGTGTGGGTGGGTATTTGGGGCGTGCGTGGGGTGGGTATTTGGGGCGCGTGTGGGTGGGTATTTGGGGCGTGCGTGGGGTGGGTATTTGGGGCGTGCGTGGGGTGGGTATTTGGGGGCGTCGTGGGGTGGGTATTTGGGGCGTGCGTGGGGTGGGTATTTGGGGCGTGGGGTGGGTATTTGGGCGTGCGTGGGGTGGTATTTTGGGGCGTGCGTGGGTGGGTATTTGGGGCGTGGTGGGGTGGTATTTGGGGCGTGCGTGGGTGGGTATTTGGGCGTGGGGTTGGGTATTTGGGGCGTGCGTGGGGTGGGTATTTGGGGCGTGCGTGGGGTGGGTATTTGGGGCGTGCGTGGGGTGGGTATTTGGGGCGTGGGGTGGGTATTTGGGGCGTGCGGGGTGGGTATTTGGGGCGTGCGTGGGGTGGGTATTTGGGGCGTGCGTGGGGTGGGTATTTGGGGCGTGCGTGGGTGGGTATTTGGGGCGTGCGTGGGGTGGGTATTTGGGGGTGCGTGGGGGGTGGGTATTTGGGGCGTGCGTGGGGTGGGTATTTGGGGCGTGCGTGGGGTGGGTATTTGGGCGTGCGTGGGGTGGGTATTTGGGGCGTGGGGTGGGTATTTGGGGCGTGGGGTGGGTATTTGGGGCGTGCGTGGGGTGGGTATTTGGGGCGTGCGTGGGGTGGGTATTTGGGGCGTGCGTGGGGTGGTATTTGGGGCGTGCGTGGGGTGGGTATTTGGGGGCGTGGGGTGGGTATTTGGGGCGTGCGTGGGGTGGGTATTTGGGGCGTGCGTGGGGTGGGTATTTGGGCGTGCGTGGGGTGGGTATTTGGGGCGTGGTGGGTGGGTATTTGGGGCGTGCGTGGGTGGGTATTTGGGGCGTGGGGTGGGTATTTGGGGCGTGCGTGGGGTGGGTATTTGGGGCGTGCGTGGGGTGGGTATTTGGGGCGTGCGTGGGGTGGGTATTTGGGGCGTGCGTGGGGTGGGTATTTGGGGCGTGGGGTGGGTATTTGGGCGTGCGTGGGGTGGGTATTTGGGGCGTGCGTGGGGTGGGTATTTGGGGCGTGCGTGGGGGGGTATTTGGGGCGTGGGTGGGTATTTGGGCGTGCGTGGGGTGGGTATTTGGGGCGTGCGTGGGGTGGGTATTTGGGGCGTGCGTGGGGTGGGTATTTGGGGCGTGCGTGGGGTGGGTATTTTGGGGCGTGGGGTGGGTATTTGGGGCGTGCGTGGGGTGGGTATTTGGGGCGTGCGTGGGGTGGGTATTTGGGGCGTGCGTGGGGTGGGTATTTGGGGCGTGCGTGGGGTGGGTATTTGGGGGCGTGGGGTGGGTATTTGGGGCGTGCGTGGGGTGGGTATTTGGGGCGTGCGTGGGGTGGGTATTTGGGGCGTGCGTGGGTGGGTATTTGGGGCGTGCGTGGGGTGGGTATTTGGGGCGTGCGTGGGGTGGGTATTTGGGCGTGGGGTGGGTATTTGGGCGTGCGTGGGGTGGGTATTTGGGGCGTGCGTGGGGTGGGTATTTGGGGGCGTGCGTGGGGTGGGTATTTGGGGCGTGCGTGGGGTGGGTATTTGGGGCGTGCGTGGGGTGGGTATTTGGGGCGTGCGTGGGGTGGGTATTTGGGGCGTGGGGTGGGTATTTGGGGCGTGCGTGGGGTGGGTATTTGGGGCGTGCGTGGGGTGGGTATTTGGGGCGTGCGTGGGGTGGGTATTTGGGGCGTGCGTGGGGTGGGTATTTGGGGCGTGCGTGGGGTGGGTATTTGGGGCGTGCGTGGGTGGGTTTTTTGGGGCGTGCGTGGGGTGGGTATTTGGGGCGTGGGGTGGGTATTTGGGGCGTGCGTGGGGTGGGTATTTGGGGCGTGCGTGGGGTGGGTATTTGGGGCGTGCGTGGGGTGGGGTATTTGGGGCGTGCGTGGGGTGGGTATTTGGGGCGTGCGTGGGGTGGGTATTTGGGGCGTGGTGGTGGGTATTTGGGGCGTGCGTGGGGTGGGTATTTGGGGCGTGCGTGGGGTGGGTATTTGGGGCTGCGTGGGGTGGGTATTTGGGGCGTGGGGTGGGTATTTGGGGCGTGCGTGGGGTGGGTATTTGGGGCGTGCGTGGGGTGGGTATTTGGGGCGTGCGTGGGGTGGGTATTTGGGGCGTGCGTGGGGTGGGTATTTGGGGCGTGCGTGGGGTGGGTATTTGGGGCGTGCGTGGGGTGGGTATTTGGGGCGTGCGTGGGGTGGGTATTTGGGGCGTGCGTGGGGTGGGTATTTGGGGCGTGCGTGGTGGGGTATTTGGGGCGTGCGTGGGGTGGGTATTTGGGGCGTGCGTGGGGTGGGTATTTGGGGCGTGCGTGGGGTGGGTATTTGGGGCGTGCGTGGGGTGGGGTATTTGGGGCGTGCGTGGGGGTGGGTATTTGGGGCGTGGGGTGGGTATTTGGGGCGTGCGTGGGTGGGTATTTGGGCGTGCGTGGGGTGGGTATTGGGGCGTGGGGTGGGTATTTGGGCGTGCGTGGGTGGGTATTTGGGGCGTGCGTGGGGTGGGTATTTGGGGCGTGCGTGGGGTGGGTATTTGGGGCGTGCGTGGGGTGGGTATTTGGGGCGTGGGGTGGGTATTTGGGACGTGCGTGGGGTGGGTATTTGGGCGTGCGTGGGGTGGGTATTTGGGGCGTGCGTTGGGGTGGGTATTTGGGGCGTGGGGTGGGTATTTGGGGCGTGCGTGGGGTGGGTATTTGGGGGTGCGTGGGGTGGGTATTTGGGGCGTGCGTGGGGTGGGTATTTGGGGCGTGCGTGGGGTGGGTATTTGGGGCGTGCGTGGGGTGGGTATTTGGGGCGTGCGTGGGGTGGGTATTTGGGGGGGCGTGGGGTGGGTATTTTGGGCGTGCGTGGGGTGGGTATTTGGGCTTGCGTGGGGTGGGTATTTGGGGCGTGCGTGGGGTGGGTATTTGGGGCGTGCGTGGGGTGGGTATTTGGGGCGTGGGGTGGGTATTTGGGGCGTGCGTGGGTGGGTATTTGGGGCGTGCGTGGGGTGGGTATTTGGGGCGTGCGTGGGGTGGGTATTTGGGGCGTGCGTGGGGTGGGTATTTGGGGCGTGGGGTGGGTATTTGGGGCGTGCGTGGGGTGGTATTTGGGGCGTGCGTGGTGGGTATTTGGGGCGTGCGTGGGGTGGGTATTTGGGGCGTGCGTGGGGTGGGTATTTGGGGCGTGCGTGGGGTGGGTATTTGGGGGCGTGGGGTGGGTATTTGGGGCGTGCGTGGGGTGGGTATTTGGGGCGTGCGTGGGGTGGGTATTTGGGGCGTGCGTGGGGTGGGTATTTGGGGCGTGCGTGGGGTGGGTATTTGGGGCGTGCGTGGGGTGGGTATTTGGGGCGTGGGGTGGGTATTTGGGGCGTGCGTGGGGTGGGTATTTGGGGCGTGCGTGGGGTGGGTATTTGGGGCGTGCGTGGGGGTGGGTATTTGGGGCGTGGGGTGGGTATTTGGGGCGTGCGTGGGGTGGGTATTTGGGGCGTGCGTGGGGTGGGTATTTGGGGCGTGCGTGGGGTGGGTATTTGGGGCGTGCGTGGGGTGGGTATTTGGGGCGTGGGGTGGGTATTTGGGGCGTGCGTGGGGTGGGTATTTGGGGCGTGCGTGGGGTGGGTATTTGGGGCGTGCGTGGGGTGGGTATTTGGGGCGTGCGTGGGGTGGGTATTTGGGGCGTGCGTGGGGTGGGTATTTGGGGCGTGGGGTGGGTATTTGGGGCGTGCGTGGGGTGGGTATTTGGGGCGTGCGTGGGGTGGGTATTTGGGGCGTGCGTGGGGTGGGTATTTGGGCGTGCGTGGGGTGGGTATTTGGGGCGTGCGTGGGGTGGGTATTTGGGCGTGCGTGGGGTGGGTATTTGGGGCGTGCGTGGGGTGGGTATTTGGGGCGTGCGTGGGGTGGGTATTTGGGGCGTGCGTGGGGTGGGTATTTGGGGCGTGCGTGGGGTGGGTATTTGGGGCGTGCGTGGGGTGGGTATTTGGGGCGTGCGTGGGGTGGGTATTTGGGGCGTGCGTGGGTGGGGTATTTGGGGCGTGCTTGGGTGTGGTATTTGGGCGGGCTGGGGTGTATTTGGGGCGTGCGTGGGGTGGGTATTTGGGGCGTGCGTGGGGTGGGTATTTCGGGCGTGCGTGGGGTGGGTATTTGGGGCGTGCGTGGGGTGGGTATTTGGGGCGTGCGTGGGGTGGGTATTTGGGCGTGGGGTGGGTATTTGGGGCGTGCGTGGGGTGGGGTATTTGGGGCGTGCGTGGGGTGGGTATTTGGGGCGTGCGTGGGGTGGGTATTTGGGGCGTGCGTGGGGTGGGTATTTGGGGCGTGCGTGGGTGGGTATTTGGGGCGTGGGGGTGGGTATTTGGGGCGTGCGTGGGGTGGGTATTTGGGGCGTGCGTGGGGTGGGTATTTGGGGCGTGCGTGGGGTGGGTATTTGGGGCGTGCGTGGGGTGGGTATTTGGGGCGTGCGTGGTGGGTATTTGGGGCGTGCGTGGGGTGGGTATTTGGGGCGTGCGTGGGGTGGGTATTTGGGGCGTGCGTGGGTGGGTATTTGGGGCGTGGGGTGGGTATTTGGGGCATGCGTGGGGTGGGTATTTGGGGCGTGCGTGGGGTGGGTATTTGGGGCGTGCGTGGGGTGGGGTATTTGGGGCGTGCGTGGGGTGGGTATTTGGGGCGTGCGTGGGGTGGGGTATTTGGGGCGTTGGGGTGGGTATTTGGGCGTGCGTGGGGTGGGTATTTGGGCGTGCGTGGGGTGGGTATTTGGGGAAGTGCGTGGGGTGGGTATTTGGGGCGTGCGTGGGGTGGGTATTTGGGGCGTGCGTGGGGTGGGTATTTGGGGCGTGCGTGGGGTGGGTATTTGGGGCGTGCGTGGGGTGGGTATTTGGGGCGTGCGTGGGGTGGGTATTTGGGGCGTGCGTGGGGTGGGTATTTGGGGCTGCGTGGGGGTGGGTATTTGGGGCGTGGGGTGGGTATTTGGGGCGTGCGTGTGGGTGGGTATTTGGGGCGTGCGTGGGGTGGGTATTTGGGGCGTGCGTGGGGTGGGTATTTGGGGCGTGCGTGGGGTGGGTATTTGGGGCGTGCGTGGGGTGGGTATTTGGGGCGTGGGGTGGGTATTTGGGGCGTGCGTGGGTTGGGTATTTGGGGCGTGCGTGGGGTGGGTATTTGGGGCGTGCGTGGGGTGGGTATTTGGGGCGTGCGTGGGGTGGGTATTTGGGGCGTGGGTATTTGGGGCGGGGGGTGGGTATTTGGGGCGTGCGTGGGGTGGGTATTTGGGCGTGCGTGGGGTGGGTATTTGGGCGTGCGTGGGGTGGGTATTTGGGGGCGTGGGGTGGGTATTTGGGGCGTGCGTGGGGTGGGTATTTGGGGCGTGCGTGGGGTGGGTATTTGGGGCGTGCGTGGGGTGGGTATTTGGGGCGTGCGTGGGGTGGGTATTTGGGGCGTGCGGGGGTGGGTATTTGGGGCGTGCGTGGGGTGGGTATTTGGGGCGTGGGGTGGGTATTTGGGGCGTGCGTGGGGTGGGTATTTGGGGCGTGCGTGGGGTGGGTATTTGGGGCGTGCGTGGGGTGGGTATTTGGGGCGTGCGTGGGGTGGGTATTTGGGGCTGGCGTGCGTGTGGGTATTTGGGGCGTGCGTGGGGTGGGTATTTGGGGCGTGCGTGGGGTGGGTATTTGGGCGTGCGTGGGGTGGGTATTTGGGGCGTGGGGTGGGTATTTGGGGCGTGCGTGGGGTGGGTATTTGGGGCGTGCGTGGGGTGGGTATTTGGGGCGTGCGTGGGGTGGGTATTTGGGGCGTGCGTGGGGGTGGGTATTTGGGGCTGCGTGGGGTGGGTATTTGGGGCGTGCGTGGGGTGGGTATTTGGGGCGTGCGTGGGGTGGGTATTTGGGGCGTGGTGGGGTGGGTATTTGGGGCGTGCGTGGGGTGGGTATTTGGGGCGCGCGTGGGGTGGGTATTTGGGGCGTGCGTGGGTGGGTATTTGGGGCGTGCGTGGGGTGGGTATTTGGGGCGTGCGTGGGGTGGGTATTTGGGGCGTGCGTGGGGTGGGTATTTGGGGCGTGCGTGGGGTGGGTATTTGGGGCGTGCGTGGGGTGGGTATTTGGGGCGTGCGTGGGGTGGGTATTTGGGGGTGCGTGGGGTGGGTATTTGGGGCGTGCGTGGGGTGGGTATTTGGGGCGTGCGTGGGGTGGGTATTTGGGGCGTGCGTGGGGTGGGTATTTGGGGCTGTGCGTGGGGTGGGTATTTGGGGCGTGCGTGGGGTGGGGTATTTGGGGCGTGGTTGGGGTGGGTATTTGGGGCGTGCGTGGGGTGGGTATTTGGGGCGTGCGTGGGGTGGGTATTTGGGGCGTGCGTGGGGGTGGGTATTTGGGGCGTGCGTGGGGTGGGTATTTGGGGCTGGCGTGGGGTGGGTATTTGGGGCGTGCGTGGGGTGGGTATTTGGGGCGTGCGTGGGGTGGGTATTTGGGGCGTGCGTGGGGTGGGTATTTGGGGCGTGCGTGGGGTGGGTATTTGGGGCGTGGGGTGGGTATTTGGGGCGTGCGTGGGGTGGGTATTTGGGGCGTGCGTGGGGTGGGTATTTGGGGCGTGCGTGGGGTGGGTATTTGGGGCGTGCGTGGGGTGGGTATTTGGGGCGTGCGTGGGGTGGGTATTTGGGGCGTGCGTGGGGTGGGTATTTGGGGCGTGCGTGGGGTGGGTATTTGGGGCGTGCGTGGGGTGGGTATTTGGGGCGTGCGTGGGGTGGGTATTTGGGGCGTGCGTGGGGTGGGTATTTGGGGCGTGGTGGGGTGGGTATTTGGGGCGTGCGTGGGGTGGGTATTTGGGGCGTGCGTGGGGTGGGTATTTGGGGCGTGCGTGGGGTGGGTATTTGGGGCGTGCGTGGGGTGGGTATTTGGGGCGTGCGTGGGGTGGGTATTTGGGGCGTGCGTGGGGTGGGTATTTGGGGCGTGCGTGGGGTGGGTATTTGGGGCGTGCGTGGGGTGGGTATTTGGGGCGTGCGTGGGGTGGGTATTTGGGGCGTGCGTGGGGTGGGTATTTGGGGCGTGCGTGGGGTGGGTATTTGGGGCGTGCGTGGGGTGGGTATTTGGGGCGTGCGTGGGGTGGGTATTTGGGGCGTGCGGGTGGGTATTTGGGGCGTGCGTGGGGTGGGTATTTGGGGCGTGCGTGGGGTGGGTATTTGGGGCGTGCGTGGGGTGGGTATTTGGGGCGTGCGTGGGGTGGGTATTTGGGGCGTGCGTGGGGTGGGTATTTGGGGCGTGCGTGGGGTGGGTATTTGGGGCGTGCGTGGGGTGGGTATTTGGGGCGTGCGTGGGGTGGGTATTTGGGGCGTGCGTGGGGTGGGTATTTGGGGCGTGCGTGGGGTGGGTATTTGGGGCGTGCGTGGGGTGGGTATTTGGGGCGTGCGTGGGGTGGGTATTTGGGGCGTGCGTGGGGTGGGTATTTGGGGCGTGCGTGGGGTGGGTATTTGGGGCGTGCGTGGGGTGGGTATTTGGGGCGTGCGTGGGGTGGGTATTTGGGGCGTGCGTGGGGTGGGTATTTGGGGCGTGCGTGGGGTGGGTATTTGGGGCGTGCGTGGGGTGGGTATTTGGGGCGTGCGTGGGGTGGGTATTTGGGGCGTGCGTGGGGTGGGTATTTGGGGCGTGCGTGGGGTGGGTATTTGGGGCGTGCGTGGGGTGGGTATTTGGGGCGTGCGTGGGGTGGGTATTTGGGGCGTGCGTGGGGTGGGTATTTGGGGCGTGCGTGGGGTGGGTATTTGGGGCGTGCGTGGGGTGGGTATTTGGGGCGTGCGTGGGGTGGGTATTTGGGGCGTGCGTGGGGTGGGTATTTGGGGCGTGCGTGGGGTGGGTATTTGGGGCGTGCGTGGGGTGGGTATTTGGGGCGTGCGTGGGGTGGGTATTTGGGGCGTGCGTGGGGTGGGTATTTGGGGCGTGCGTGGGGTGGGTATTTGGGGCGTGCGTGGGGTGGGTATTTGGGGCGTGCGTGGGGTGGGTATTTGGGGCGTGCGTGGGGTGGGTATTTGGGGCGTGCGTGGGGTGGGTATTTGGGGCGTGCGTGGGGTGGGTATTTGGGGCGTGCGTGGGGTGGGTATTTGGGGCGTGCGTGGGGTGGGTATTTGGGGCGTGCGTGGGGTGGGTATTTGGGGCGTGCGTGGGGTGGGTATTTGGGGCGTGCGTGGGGTGGGTATTTGGGGCGTGCGTGGGGTGGGTATTTGGGGCGTGCGTGGGGTGGGTATTTGGGGCGTGCGTGGGGTGGGTATTTGGGGCGTGCGTGGGGTGGGTATTTGGGGCGTGCGTGGGGTGGGTATTTGGGGCGTGCGTGGGGTGGGTATTTGGGGCGTGCGTGGGGTGGGTATTTGGGGCGTGCGTGGGGTGGGTATTTGGGGCGTGCGTGGGGTGGGTATTTGGGGCGTGCGTGGGGTGGGTATTTGGGGCGTGCGTGGGGTGGGTATTTGGGGCGTGCGTGGGGTGGGTATTTGGGGCGTGCGTGGGGTGGGTATTTGGGGCGTGCGTGGGGTGGGTATTTGGGGCGTGCGTGGGGTGGGTATTTGGGGCGTGCGTGGGGTGGGTATTTGGGGCGTGCGTGGGGTGGGTATTTGGGGCGTGCGTGGGGTGGGTATTTGGGGCGTGCGTGGGGTGGGTATTTGGGGCGTGCGTGGGGTGGGTATTTGGGGCGTGCGTGGGGTGGGTATTTGGGGCGTGCGTGGGGTGGGTATTTGGGGCGTGCGTGGGGTGGGTATTTGGGGCGTGCGTGGGGTGGGTATTTGGGGCGTGCGTGGGGTGGGTATTTGGGGCGTGCGTGGGGTGGGTATTTGGGGCGTGCGTGGGGTGGGTATTTGGGGCGTGCGTGGGGTGGGTATTTGGGGCGTGCGTGGGGTGGGTATTTGGGGCGTGCGTGGGGTGGGTATTTGGGGCGTGCGTGGGGTGGGTATTTGGGGCGTGCGTGGGGTGGGTATTTGGGGCGTGCGTGGGGTGGGTATTTGGGGCGTGCGTGGGGTGGGTATTTGGGGCGTGCGTGGGGTGGGTATTTGGGGCGTGCGTGGGGTGGGTATTTGGGGCGTGCGTGGGGTGGGTATTTGGGGCGTGCGTGGGGTGGGTATTTGGGGCGTGCGTGGGGTGGGTATTTGGGGCGTGCGTGGGGTGGGTATTTGGGGCGTGCGTGGGGTGGGTATTTGGGGCGTGCGTGGGGTGGGTATTTGGGGCGTGCGTGGGGTGGGTATTTGGGGCGTGCGTGGGGTGGGTATTTGGGGCGTGGGGTGGGTATTTGGGGCGTGCGTGGGGTGGGTATTTGGGGCGTGCGTGGGGTGGGTATTTGGGGCGTGCGTGGGGTGGGTATTTGGGGCGTGCGTGGGGTGGGTATTTGGGGCGTGCGTGGGGTGGGTATTTGGGGCGTGCGTGGGGTGGGTATTTGGGGCGTGCGTGGGGTGGGTATTTGGGGCGTGCGTGGGGTGGGTATTTGGGGCGTGCGTGGGGTGGGTATTTGGGGCGTGCGTGGGGTGGGTATTTGGGGCGTGCGTGGGGTGGGTATTTGGGGCGTGCGTGGGGTGGGTATTTGGGGCGTGCGTGGGGTGGGTATTTGGGGCGTGCGTGGGGTGGGTATTTGGGGCGTGCGTGGGGTGGGTATTTGGGGCGTGGGGTGGGTATTTGGGGCGTGCGTGGGGTGGGTATTTGGGGCGTGCGTGGGGTGGGTATTTGGGGCGTGCGTGGGGTGGGTATTTGGGGCGTGCGTGGGTTGGGTATTTGGGGCGTGCGTGGGGTGGGTATTTGGGGCGTGCGTGGGGTGGGTATTTGGGGTGCGTGGGGTGGGTATTTGGGGCGTGCGTGGGGTGGGTATTTGGGGCGTGCGTGGGGTGGGTATTTGGGGCGTGCGTGGGGTGGGTATTTGGGGCGTGCATGGGGTGGGTATTTGGGGCGTGCGTGGGGTGGGTATTTGGGGCGTGCGTGGGGTGGGTATTTGGGGCGTGCGTGGGGTGGGTATTTGGGGCGTGCGTGGGGTGGGTATTTGGGGCGTGCGTGGGGTGGGTATTTGGGGCGTGCGTGGGGTGGGTATTTGGGGCGTGGTGGGGTGGGTATTTGGGGCGTGCGTGGGGTGGGTATTTGGGGCGTGCGTGGGGTGGGTATTTGGGGCGTGCGTGGGGTGGGTATTTGGGGCGTGGGGTGGGTATTTGGGGCGTGCGTGGGGTGGGTATTTGGGGCGTGCGTGGGGTGGGTATTTGGGGCGTGCGTGGGGTGGGTATTTGGGGCGTGCGTGGGGTGGGTATTTGGGGCGTGCGTGGGGTGGGTATTTGGGGCGTGCGTGGGGTGGGTATTTGGGGCGTGCGTGGGGTGGGTATTTGGGGCGTGCGTGGGGTGGGTATTTGGGGCGTGCGTGGGGTGGGTATTTGGGGCGTGCGTGGGGTGGGTATTTGGGGCGTGCGTGGGGTGGGTATTTGGGGCGTGCGTGGGGTGGGTATTTGGGGCGTGCGTGGGGTGGGTATTTCGGGCGTGCGTGGGGTGGGTATTTGGGGCGTGCGTGGGGTGGGTATTTGGGGCGTGCGTGGGGTGGGTATTTGGGGCGTGGGGTGGGTATTTGGGGCGTGCGTGGGGTGGGTATTTGGGGCGTGCGTGGGGTGGGTATTTGGGGCGTGCGTGGGGTGGGTATTTGGGGCGTGCGTGGGGTGGGTATTTGGGGCGTGCGTGGGGTGGGTATTTGGGGCGTGGGGTGGGTATTTGGGGCGTGCGTGGGGTGGGTATTTGGGGCGTGCGTGGGGTGGGTATTTGGGGCGTGCGTGGGGTGGGTATTTGGGGCGTGCGTGGGGTGGGTATTTGGGGCGTGCGTGGGGTGGGTATTTGGGGCGTGCGTGGGGTGGGTATTTGGGGCGTGGGGTGGGTATTTGGGGCATGCGTGGGGTGGGTATTTGGGGCGTGCGTGGGGTGGGTATTTGGGGCGTGCGTGGGGTGGGTATTTGGGGCGTGCGTGGGGTGGGTATTTGGGGCGTGCGTGGGGTGGGTATTTGGGGCGTGGGGTGGGTATTTGGGGCGTGCGTGGGGTGGGTATTTGGGGCGTGCGTGGGGTGGGTATTTGGGAAGTGCGTGGGGTGGGTATTTGGGGCGTGCGTGGGGTGGGTATTTGGGGCGTGCGTGGGGTGGGTATTTGGGGCGTGCGTGGGGTGGGTATTTGGGGCGTGCGTGGGGTGGGTATTTGGGGCGTGCGTGGGGTGGGTATTTGGGGCGTGGGGTGGGTATTTGGGGCGTGCGTGGGGTGGGTATTTGGGGCGTGCGTGGGGTGGGTATTTGGGGCGTGCGTGGGGTGGGTATTTGGGGCGTGCGTGGGGTGGGTATTTGGGGCGTGCGTGGGGTGGGTATTTGGGGCGTGGGGTGGGTATTTGGGGCATGCGTGGGGTGGGTATTTGGGGCGTGCGTGGGGTGGGTATTTGGGGCGTGCGTGGGGTGGGTATTTGGGGCGTGCGTGGGGTGGGTATTTGGGGCGTGGGTATTTGGGGCGTGGGGTGGGTATTTGGGGCGTGCGTGGGGTGGGTATTTGGGGCGTGCGTGGGGTGGGTATTTGGGAAGTGCGTGGGGTGGGTATTTGGGGCGTGGGGTGGGTATTTGGGGCGTGCGTGGGGTGGGTATTTGGGGCGTGCGTGGGGTGGGTATTATGGGCGTGCGTGGGGTGGGTATTTGGGGCGTGCGTGGGGTGGGTATTTGGGGCGTGCGTGGGGTGGGTATTTGGGGCGTGGGGTGGGTATTTGGGGCGTGCGTGGGGTGGGTATTTGGGGCGTGCGTGGGGTGGGTATTTGGGGCGTGCGTGGGTTGGGTATTTGGGGCGTGCGTGGGGTGGGTATTTGGGGCGTGGGGTGGGTATTTGGGGCGTGCGTGGGGTGGGTATTTGGGGCGTGCGTGGGGTGGGTATTTGGGGCGTGCGTGGGGTGGGTATTTGGGGCGTGCGTGGGGTGGGTATTTGGGGCGTGGGGTGGGTATTTGGGGCGTGCGTGGGGTGGGTATTTGGGGCGTGCGTGGGGTGGGTATTTGGGGCGTGCGTGGGGTGGGTATTTGGGGCGTGCGTGGGGTGGGTATTTGGGGCGTGCGTGGGGTGGGTATTTGGGGCGTGCGTGGGGTGGGTATTTGGGGCGTGCGTGGGGTGGGTATTTGGGGCGTGCGTGGGGTGGGTATTTGGGGTGTGGGGTGGGTATTTGGGGCGTGCGTGGGGTGGGTATTTGGGGCGCGCGTGGGGTGGGTATTTGGGGCGTGCGTAGGGTGGGTATTTGGGGCGTGCGTGGGGTGGGTATTTGGGGCGTGCGTGGGGTGGGTATTTGGGGCGTGCGTGGGGTGGGTATTTGGGGCGTGCGTGGGGTGGGTATTTGGGGCGTGCGTGGGGTGGGTATTTGGGGCGTGCGTGGGGTGGGTATTTGGGGCGTGGGGTGGGTATTTGGGGCGTGCGTGGGGTGGGTATTTGGGGCGTGCGTGGGGTGGGTATTTGGGGCGTGCGTGGGGTGGGTATTTGGGGCGTGCGTGGGGTGGGTATTTGGGGCGTGCGTGGGGTGGGTATTTGGGGCGTGGGGTGGGTATTTGGGGCGTGCGTGGGGTGGGTATTTGGGGCGTGCGTGGGGTGGGTATTTGGGGCGTGCGTGGGGTGGGTATTTGGGGCGTGCGTGGGGTGGGTATTTGGGGCGTGGGGTGGGTATTTGGGGCGTGCGTGGGGTGGGTATTTGGGGCGTGCGTGGGGTGGGTATTTGGGGCGTGCGTGGGGTGGGTATTTGGGGCGTGCGTGGGGTGGGTATTTGGGGCGTGGGGTGGGTATTTGGGGCGTGCGTGGGGTGGGTATTTGGGGCGTGCGTGGGGTGGGTATTTGGGGCGTGGGGTGGGTATTTGGGGCGTGCGTGGGGTGGGTATTTGGGGCGTGCGTGGGGTGGGTATTTGGGGCGTGCGTGGGGTGGGTATTTGGGGCGTGCGTGGGGTGGGTATTTGGGGCGTGCGTGGGGTGGGTATTTGGGGCGTGGGGTGCGTATTTGGGGCGTGCGTGGGGTGGGCATTTGGGGCGTGCGTGGGGTGGGTATTTGGGGCGTGCGTGGGGTGGGTATTTGGGGCGTGCGTGGGGTGGGTATTTGGGGCGTGGGGTGGGTATTTGGGGCGTGCGTGGGGTGGGTATTTGGGGCGTGCGTGGGGTGGGTATTTGGGGCGTGCGTGGGGTGGGTATTTGGGGCGTGCGTGGGGTGGGTATTTGGGGCGTGCGTGGGGTGGGTATTTGGGGCGTGCGTGGGGTGGGTATTTGGGGCGTGCGTGGGGTGGGTATTTGGGGCGTGCGTGGGGTGGGTATTTGGGGCGTGCGTGGGGTGGGTATTTGGGGCGTGCGTGGGGTGGGTATTTGGGGCGTGGGGTGGGTATTTGGGGCGTGCGTGGGGTGGGTATTTGGGGCGTGCGTGGGGTGGGTATTTGGGGCGTGCGTGGGGTGGGTATTTGGGGCGTGCGTGGTGTGGGTATTTGGGGCGTGCGTGGGGTGGGTATTTGGGGCGTGCGTGGGGTGGGTATTTGGGGCGTGCGTGGGGTGGGTTTTTGGGGCGTGGGGTCGGTATTTGGGGCGTGCGTGGGGTGGGTATTTGGGGCGTGCGTGGGGTGGGTATTTGGGGCGTGCGTGGGGTGGGTATTTGGGGCGTGCGTGGGGTGGGTATTTGGGGCGTGGGGTGGGTATTTGGGGCGTGCGTGGGGTGGGTATTTGGGGCGTGCGTGGGGTGGGTATTTGGGGCGTGCGTGGGGTGGGTATTTGGGGCGTGCGTGGGGTGGGTATTTGGGGCGTGGGGTGGGTATTTGGGGCGTGCGTGGGGTGGGTATTTGGGGCGTGCGTGGGGTGGGTATTTGGGGCCTGCGTGGGGTGGGTATTTGGGGCGTGCGTGGGGTGGGTATTTGGGGCGTGCGTGGGGTGGGTATTTGGGGCGTGCGTGGGGTGGGTATTTGGGGCGTGCGTGGGGTGGGTATTTGGGGCGTGCGTGGGGTGGGTATTTGGGGCGTGGGGTGGGTATTTGGGGCGTGCGTGGGGTGGGTATTTGGGGCGTGCGTGGGGTGGGTATTTGGGGCGTGCGTGGGGTGGGTATTTGGGACGTGCGTGGGGTGGGTATTTGGGGCGTGCGTGGGGTGGGTATTTGGGGCGTGCGTGGGGTGGGTATTTGGGGCGTGCGTGGGGTGGGTATTTGGGGCGTGGGGTGGGTATTTGGGGCGTGCGTGGGGTGGGTATTTGGGGCGTGCGTGGGGTGGGTATTTGGGGCGTGCGTGGGGTGGGTATTTGGGGCGTGGGGTGGGTATTTGGGGCGTGCGTGGGGTGGGTATTTGGGGCGTGCGTGGGGTGGGTATTTGGGGCGTGCGTGGGGTGGGTATTTGGGGCGTGCGTGGGGTGGGTATTTGGGGCGTGCGTGGGGTGGGTATTTGGGGCGTGCGTGGGGTGGGTATTTGGGGCGTGCGTGGGGTGGGTATTTGGGGCGTGCGTGGGGTGGGTATTTGGGGCGTGCGTGGGGTGGGTATTTGGGGCGTGGGGTGGGTATTTGGGGCGTGCGTGGGGTGGGTATTTGGGGCGTGCGTGGGGTGGGTATTTGGGGCGTGCGTGGGGTGGGTATTTGGGGCGTGCGTGGGGTGGGTATTTGGGGCGTGGGATGGGTATTTGGGGCGTGCGTGGGGTGGGTATTTGGGGCGTGCGTGGGGTGGGTATTTGGGGCGTGCGTGGGGTGGGTATTTGGGGCGTGCGTGGGGTGGGTATTTGGGGCGTGGGCTGGGTATTTGGGGCGTGCGTGGGGTGGGTATTTGGGGCGTGCGTGGGGTGGGTATTTGGGGCGTGCATGGGGTGGGTAATTGGGGCGTGGGGTGGGTATTTGGGGCGTGCGTGGGGTGGGTATTTGGGGCGTGCGTGGGGTGGGTATTTGGGGCGTGCGTGGGGTGGGTATTTGGGGCGTGCGTGGGGTGGGTATTTGGGGCGTGCGTGGGGTGGGTATTTGGGGCGTGCGTGGGGTGGGTATTTGGGGCTTGCGTGGGGTGGGTATTTGGGGCGTGCGTGGGGTGGGTATTTGGGGCGTGGGGTGGGTATTTTGGGCGTGCGTGGGGTGGGTATTTGGGGCGTGCGTGGGGTGGGTATTTGGGGCGTGCGTGGGGTGGGTATTTGGGGCGTGCGTGGGGTGGGTATTTGGGGCGTGGGGTGGGTATTTGGGGCGTGCGTGGGGTGGGTATTTGGGGCGTGCGTGGGGTGGGTATTTGGGGCGTGCGTGGGGTGGGTATTTGGGGCGTGCGTGGGGTGGGTATTTGGGGCGTGCGTGGGGTGGGTATTTGGGGCGTGGGGTGGGTATTTGGGGCGTGCGTGGGGTGGGTATTTGGGGCGTGCGTGGGGTGGGTATTTGGGGCGTGCGTGGGGTGGGTATTTGGGGCGTGCGTGGGGTGGGTATTTGGGGCGTGCGTGGGGTGGGTATTTGGGGCGTGCGTGGGGTGGGTATTTGGGGCGTGCGTGGGGTGGGTATTTGGGGCGTGCGTGGGGTGGGTATTTGGGGCGTGCGTGGGGTGGGTATTTGGGGCGTGGGGTGGGTATTTGGGGCGTGCGTGGGGTGGGTATTTGGGGCATGCGTGGGGTGGGTATTTGGGGCGTGCGTGGGGTGGGTATTTGGGGCGTGGGTTGGGTATTTGGGGCGTGCGTGGGGTGGGTATTTGGGGCGTGCGTGGGGTGGGTATTTGGGGCGTGGGGTGGGTATTTGGGGCGTGCGTTGGGTGGGTATTTGGGGCGTGCGTGGGGTGGGTATTTGGGGCGTGCGTGGGGTGGGTATTTGGGGCGTGCATGGGGTGGGTATTTGGGGCGTGGGGTGGGTATTTGGGGCGTGCGTGGGGTGGGTATTTGGGGCGTGCGTGGGGTGGGTATTTGGGGCGTGCGTGGGGTGGGTATTTGGGGCGTGCGTGGGGTGGGTATTTGGGGCGTGCGTGGGGTGGGTATTTGGGGCGTGCGTGGGGTGGGTATTTGGGGCGTGCGTGGGGTGGGTATTTGGGGCGTGGGGTGGGTATTTGGGGCGTGCGTGGGGTGGGTATTTGGGGCGTGCGTGGGGTGGGTATTTGGGGCGTGCGTGGGGTGGGTATTTGGGGCGTGCGTGGGGTGGGTATTTGGGGCGTGCGTGGGGTGGGTATTTGGGGCGTGCGTGGGGTGGGTATTTGGGGCGTGGGGTGGGTATTTGGGGCGTGCGTGGGGTGGGTATTTAGGGCGTGCGTGGGGTGGGTATTTGGGGCGTGCGTGGGGTGGGTATTTGGGGCGTGCGTGGGGTGGGTATTTGGGGCGTGCGTGGGGTGGGTATTTGGGGCGTGGGGTGGGTATTTGGGGCATGCGTGGGGTGGGTATTTGGGGCGTGCGTGGGGTGGGTATTTGGGGCGTGCGTGGGGTGGGTATTTGGGGCGTGCGTGGGGTGGGTATTTGGGGCGTGCGTGGGGTGGGTATTTGGGGCGTGCGTGGGGTGGGTATTTGGGGCGTGCGTGGGGTGGGTATTTGGGGCGTGGGGTGGGTATTTGGGGGGTGCGTGGGGTGGGTATTTGGGGCGTGCGTGGGGTGGGTATTTGGGGCGTGCGTGGGGTGGGTATTTGGGGCGTGCGTGGGGTGGGTATTTGGGGCGTGCGTGGGGTGGGTATTTGGGGCGTGCGTGGGGTGGGTATTTGGGGCGTGCGTGGGGTGGGTATTTTTGGGCGTGCGTGGGGTGGGTATTTGGGGCGTGGGGTGGGTATTTGGGGCGTGCGTGGGGTGGGTATTTGGGGCGTGCGTGGGGTGGGTATTTGGGGCGTGCGTGGGGTGGGTATTTGGGGCGTGCGTGGGGTGGGTATTTGGGGCGTGCGTGGGGTGGGTATTTGGGGCGTGCGTGGGGTGGGTATTTGGGGCGTGCGTGGGGTGGGTATTTGGGGCGTGGGGTGGGTATTTGGGGCGTGCGTGGGGTGGGTATTTGGGGCGTGCGTGGGGTGGGTATTTGGGGCGTGCGTGGGGTGGGTATTTGGGGCGTGGGGTGGGTATTTGGGGCGTGCGTGGGGTGGGTATTTGTGGCGTGCGTGGGGTGGGTATTTGGGGCGTGCGTGGGGTGGGTATTTGGGGCGTGCGTGGGGTGGGTATTTGGGGCGTGCGTGGGGTGGGTATTTGGGGCGTGCGTGGGGTGGGTATTTGGGGCGTGGGGTGGGTATTTGGGGCGTGCGTGGGGTGGGTATTTGGGGCGTGCGTGGGGTGGGTATTTGGGGCGTGCGTGGGGTGGGTATTTGGGGCGTGCGTGGGGTGGGTATTTGGGGCGTGGGGTGGGTATTTGGGGCGTGCGTGGGGTGGGTATTTGGGGCGTGCGTGGGGTGGGTATTTGGGGCGTGCGTGGGGTGGGTATTTGGGATGTGGGGTGGGTATTTGGGGCGTGCGTGGGGTGGGTATTTGGGGCGTGCGTGGGGTGGGTATTTGGGGCGTGCGTGGGGTGGGTATTTGGGGCGTGCGTGGGGTGGGTATTTGGGGCGTGCGTGGGGTGGGTATTTGGGGCGTGCGTGGGGTGGGTATTTGGGGCGTGTGTGGGGTGGATATTTGGGGCGTGCGTGGGGTGGGTATTTGGGGCGTGGGGTGGGTATTTGGGGCGTGCGTGGGGTGGGTATTTGGGGCGTGCGTTACAACTACATACTTACGCCTAGTAACCTCATTCATACTTTAAAATGTTCGTCTTACTCTGGACATGTTTGCCTGAAAAGGAATCTTTGAAATGTTGCATAGTTTTAGAATTGTACTCCTTTAAAAGTTCAGAGATTTAGAATGGAGGCGGATGGAAGGTTAGGGTTAGGCTATAGGGACCTCAAAAAAACACGTTCACCTAGAAACTCCATTCACAGTTCAAAAATTCCATCTTACTGTGGACATGCATGCTTGAGATTTTTTCTTTTGAAATCATTTGTAGTTTTGGAGATATTTAACTTTAAGCGCCCCATTCATTGTCGATGCGGCAATGGACATTTAAAGGCAGGCTTACAACTACATACTTACGCCTAGTAACCTCATTCATACTTTAAAATGTTCGTCTTACTCTGGACATGTTTGCCTGAAAAGGAATCTTTGAAATGTTGCATAGTTTTAGAATTGTACTCCTTTAAAAGTTCAGAGATTTAGAATGGAGGCGGATGGAAGGTTAGGGTTAGGCTATAGGGACCTCAAAAAAACACGTTCACCTAGAAACTCCATTCACAGTTCAAAAATTCCATCTTACTGTGGACATGCATGCTTGAGATTTTTTCTTTTGAAATCATTTGTAGTTTTGGAGATATTTAACTTTAAGCGCCCCATTCATTGTCGATGCGGCAATGGACATTTAAAGGCAGGCTTACAACTACATACTTACGCCTAGTAACCTCATTCATACTTTAAAATGTTCGTCTTACTCTGGACATGTTTGCCTGAAAAGGAATCTTTGAAATGTTGCATAGTTTTAGAATTGTACTCCTTTAAAAGTTCAGAGATTTAGAATGGAGGCGGATGGAAGGTTAGGGTTAGGCTATAGGGACCTCAAAAAAACACGTTCACCTAGAAACTCCATTCACAGTTCAAAAATTCCACCTTACTGTGGACATGCATGCTTGAGATTTTTTCTTTTGAAATCATTTGTAGTTTTGGAGATATTTAACTTTAAGCGCCCCATTCATTGTCGATGCGGCAATGGACATTTAAAGGCAGGCTTACAACTACATACTTACGCCTAGTAACCTCATTCATACTTTAAAATGTTCGTCTTACTCTGGACATGTTTGCCTGAAAAGGAATCTTTGAAATGTTGCATAGTTTTAGAATTGTACTCCTTTAAAAGTTCAGAGATTTAGAATGGAGGCGGATGGAAGGTTAGGGTTAGGCTATAGGGACCTCAAAAAAACACGTTCACCTAGAAACTCCATTCACAGTTCAAAAATTCCACCTTACTGTGGACATGCATGCTTGAGATTTTTTCTTTTGAAATCATTTGTAGTTTTGGAGATATTTAACTTTAAGCGCCCCATTCATTGTCGATGCGGCAATGGACATTTAAAGGCAGGCTTACAACTACATACTTACGCCTAGTAACCTCATTCATACTTTAAAATGGGGTGGGTATTTGGGGCGTGCGTGGGGTGGGTATTTGGGGCGTGCGTGGGGTGGGTATTTGGGGCGTGGGGTGGGTATTTGGGGCGTGCGTGGGGTGGGTATTTGGGGCGTGCGTGGGGTGGGTATTTGGGGCGTGCGTGGGGTGGGTATTTGGGGCGTGCGTGGGGTGGGTATTTGGGGCGTGCGTGGGGTGGGTATTTGGGGCGTGCGTGGGGTGGGTATTTGGGGCGTGGGGTGGGTATTTGGGGCGTGCGTGGGGTGGGTATTTGGGGCGTGCGTGGGGTGGGTATTTGGGGCGTGCGTGGGGTGGGTATTTGGGGCGTGCGTGGGGTGGGTATTTGGGGCGTGCGTGGGGTGGCGTGCGTGGGGTGGGTATTTGGGGCGTGCGTGGGGTGGGTATTTGGGGCGTGCGTGGGGTGGGTATTTGGGGCGTGCGTGGGGTGGGTATTTGGGGCGTGGGGTGGGTATTTGGGGCGTGCGTGGGGTGGGTATTTGGGGCGTGCGTGGGGTGGGTATTTGGGGCGTGCGTGGGGTGGGTATTTGGGGCGTGCGTGGGGTGGGTATTTGGGGCGTGCGTGGGGTGGGTATTTGGGGCGTGCGTGGGGTGGGTATTTGGGGCGTGCGTGGGGTGGGTATTTGGGGCGTGCGTGGGGTGGGTATTTGGGGCGTGCGTGGGGTGGGTATTTGGGGCGTGCGTGGGGTGGGTATTTGGGGCGTGCGTGGGGTGGGTATTTGGGGCGTGCGTGGGGTGGGTATTTGGGGCGTGCGTGGGGTGGGTATTTGGGGCGTGCGTGGGGTGGGTATTTGGGGCGTGCGTGGGGTGGGTATTTGGGGCGTGCGTGGGGTGGGTATTTGGGGCGTGCGTGGGGTGGGTATTTGGGGCGTGCGTGGGGTGGGTATTTGGGGCGTGCGTGGGGTGGGTATTTGGGGCGTGCGTGGGGTGGGTATTTGGGGCGTGCGTGGGGTGGGTATTTGGGGCGTGCGTGGGGTGGGTATTTGGGGCGTGCGTGGGGTGGGTATTTGGGGCGTGCGTGGGGTGGGTATTTGGGGCGTGCGTGGGGTGGGTATTTGGGGCGTGCGTGGGGTGGGTATTTGGGGCGTGCGTGGGGTGGGTATTTGGGGCGTGCGTGGGGTGGGTATTTGGGGCGTGCGTGGGGTGGGTATTTGGGGCGTGCGTGGGGTGGGTATTTGGGGCGTGCGTGGGGTGGGTATTTGGGGCGTGCGTGGGGTGGGTATTTGGGGCGTGCGTGGGGTGGGTATTTGGGGCGTGCGTGGGGTGGGTATTTGGGGCGTGCGTGGGGTGGGTATTTGGGGCGTGCGTGGGGTGGGTATTTGGGGCGTGCGTGGGGTGGGTATTTGGGGCGTGCGTGGGGTGGGTATTTGGGGCGTGCGTGGGGTGGGTATTTGGGGCGTGCGTGGGGTGGGTATTTGGGGCGTGCGTGGGGTGGGTATTTGGGGCGTGCGTGGGGTGGGTATTTGGGGCGTGCGTGGGGTGGGTATTTGGGGCGTGCGTGGGGTGGGTATTTGGGGGTGCGTGGGGTGGGTATTTGGGGCGTGCGTGGGGTGGGTATTTGGGGCGTGCGTGGGGTGGGTATTTGGGGCGTGCGTGGGGTGGGTATTTGGGGCGTGCGTGGGGTGGGTATTTGGGGCGTGCGTGGGGTGGGTATTTGGGGCGTGCGTGGGGTGGGTATTTGGGGCGTGCGTGGGGTGGGTATTTGGGGCGTGCGTGGGGTGGGTATTTGGGGCGTGCGTGGGGTGGGTATTTGGGGCGTGCGTGGGGTGGGTATTTGGGGCGTGCGTGGGGTGGGTATTTGGGGCGTGCGTGGGGTGGGTATTTGGGGCGTGCGTGGGGTGGGTATTTGGGGCGTGCGTGGGGTGGGTATTTGGGGCGTGCGTGGGGTGGGTATTTGGGGCGTGCGTGGGGTGGGTATTTGGGGCGTGCGTGGGGTGGGTATTTGGGGCGTGGGGTGGGTATTTGGGGCGTGCGTGGGGTGGGTATTTGGGGCGTGCGTGGGGTGGGTATTTGGGGCGTGCGTGGGGTGGGTATTTGGGGCGTGCGTGGGGTGGGTATTTGGGGCGTGGGGTGGGTATTTGGGGCGTGCGTGGGGTGGGTATTTGGGGCGTGCGTGGGGTGGGTATTTGGGGCGTGCGTGGGGTGGGTATTTGGGGCGTGCGTGGGGTGGGTATTTGGGGCGTGGGGTGGGTATTTGGGGCGTGCGTGGGGTGGGTATTTGGGGCGTGCGTGGGGTGGGTATTTGGGGCGTGCGTGGGGTGGGTATTTGGGGCGTGCGTGGGGTGGGTATTTGGGGCGTGCGTGGGGTGGGTATTTGGGGCGTGCGTGGGGTGGGTATTTGGGGCGTGCGTGGGGTGGGTATTTGGGGCGTGTGTGGGGTGGGTATTTGGGGCGTGCGTGGGGTGGGTATTTGGGGCGTGGGGTGGGTATTTGGGGCGTGCGTGGGGTGGGTATTTGGGGCGTGCGTGGGGTGGGTATTTGGGGCGTGCGTTACAACTACATACTTACGCCTAGTAACCTCATTCATACTTTAAAATGTTCGTCTTACTCTGGACATGTTTGCCTGAAAAGGAATCTTTGAAATGTTGCATAGTTTTAGAATTGTACTCCTTTAAAAGTTCAGAGATTTAGAATGGAGGCGGATGGAAGGTTAGGGTTAGGCTATAGGGACCTCAAAAAAACACGTTCACCTAGAAACTCCATTCACAGTTCAAAAATTCCATCTTACTGTGGACATGCATGCTTGAGATTTTTTCTTTTGAAATCATTTGTAGTTTTGGAGATATTTAACTTTAAGCGCCCCATTCATTGTCGATGCGGCAATGGACATTTAAAGGCAGGCTTACAACTACATACTTACGCCTAGTAACCTCATTCATACTTTAAAATGTTCGTCTTACTCTGGACATGTTTGCCTGAAAAGGAATCTTTGAAATGTTGCATAGTTTTAGAATTGTACTCCTTTAAAAGTTCAGAGATTTAGAATGGAGGCGGATGGAAGGTTAGGGTTAGGCTATAGGGACCTCAAAAAAACACGTTCACCTAGAAACTCCATTCACAGTTCAAAAATTCCACCTTACTGTGGACATGCATGCTTGAGATTTTTTCTTTTGAAATCATTTGTAGTTTTGGAGATATTTAACTTTAAGCGCCCCATTCATTGTCGATGCGGCAATGGACATTTAAAGGCAGGCTTACAACTACATACTTACGCCTAGTAACCTCATTCATACTTTAAAATGTTCGTCTTACTCTGGACATGTTTGCCTGAAAAGGAATCTTTGAAATGTTGCATAGTTTTAGAATTGTACTCCTTTAAAAGTTCAGAGATTTAGAATGGAGGCGGATGGAAGGTTAGGGTTAGGCTATAGGGACCTCAAAAAAACACGTTCACCTAGAAACTCCATTCACAGTTCAAAAATTCCATCTTACTTTGGACATGCATGCTTGAGATTTTTTCTTTTGAAATCATTTGTAGTTTTGGAGATATTTAACTTTAAGCGCCCCATTCATTGTCGATGCGGCAATGGACATTTAAAGGCAGGCTTACAACTACATACTTACGCCTAGTAACCTCATTCATACTTTAAAATGTTCGTCTTACTCTGGACATGTTTGCCTAAAAAGGAATCTTTGAAATGTTGCATAGTTTTAGAATTGTACTCCTTTAAAAGTTCAGAGATTTAGAATGGAGGCGGATGGAAGGTTAGGGTTAGGCTATAGGGACCTCAAAAAAACACGTTCACCTAGAAACTCCATTCACAGTTCAAAAATTCCACCTTACTGTGGACATGCATGCTTGAGATTTTTTCTTTTGAAATCATTTGTAGTTTTGGAGATATTTAACTTTAAGCGCCCCATTCATTGTCGATGCGGCAATGGACATTTAAAGGCAGGCTTACAACTACATACTTACGCCTAGTAACCTCATTCATACTTTAAAATGTTCGTCTTACTCTGGACATGTTTGCCTGAAAAGGAATCTTTGAAATGTTGCATAGTTTTAGAATTGTACTCCTTTAAAAGTTCAGAGATTTAGAATGGAGGCGGATGGAAGGTTAGGGTTAGGCTATAGGGACCTCAAAAAAACACGTTCACCTAGAAACTCCATTCACAGTTCAAAAATTCCATCTTACTGTGGACATGCATGCTTGAGATTTTTTCTTTTGAAATCATTTGTAGTTTTGGAGATATTTAACTTTAAGCGCCCCATTCATTGTCGATGCGGCAATGGACATTTAAAGGCAGGCTTACAACTACATACTTACGCCTAGTAACCTCATTCATACTTTAAAATGTTCGTCTTACTCTGGACATGTTTGCCTGAAAAGGAATCTTTGAAATGTTGCATAGTTTTAGAATTGTACTCCTTTAAAAGTTCAGAGATTTAGAATGGAGGCGGATGGAAGGTTAGGGTTAGGCTATAGGGACCTCAAAAAAACACGTTCACCTAGAAACTCCATTCACAGTTCAAAAATTCCACCTTACTGTGGACATGCATGCTTGAGATTTTTTCTTTTGAAATCATTTGTAGTTTTGGAGATATTTAACTTTAAGCGCCCCATTCATTGTCGATGCGGCAATGGACATTTAAAGGCAGGCTTACAACTACATACTTACGCCTAGTAACCTCATTCATACTTTAAAATGTTCGTCTTACTCTGGACATGTTTGCCTGAAAAGGAATCTTTGAAATGTTGCATAGTTTTAGAATTGTACTCCTTTAAAAGTTCAGAGATTTAGAATGGAGGCGGATGGAAGGTTAGGGTTAGGCTATAGGGACCTCAAAAAAACACGTTCACCTAGAAACTCCATTCACAGTTCAAAAATTCCACCTTACTGTGGACATGCATGCTTGAGATTTTTTCTTTTGAAATCATTTGTAGTTTTGGAGATATTTAACTTTAAGCGCCCCATTCATTGTCGATGCGGCAATGGACATTTAAAGGCAGGCTTACAACTACATACTTACGCCTAGTAACCTCATTCATACTTTAAAATAGGGTGGGTATTTGGGGCGTGCGTGGGGTGGGTATTTGGGGCGTGCGTGGGGTGGGTATTTGGGGCGTGGGGTGGGTATTTGGGGCGTGCGTGGGGTGGGTATTTGGGGCGTGCGTGGGGTGGGTATTTGGGGCGTGCGTGGGGTGGGTATTTGGGGCGTGCGTGGGGTGGGTATTTGGGGCGTGCGTGGGGTGGGTATTTGGGGCGTGCGTGGGGTGGGTATTTGGGAAGTGCGTGGGGTGGGTATTTGGGGCGTGCGTGGGGTGGGTATTTGGGGCGTGCGTGGGGTGGGTATTTGGGGCGTGCGTGGGGTGGGTATTTGGGGCGTGCGTGGGGTGGGTATTTGGGGCGTGCGTGGGGTGGGTATTTGGGGCGTGCGTGGGGTGGGTATTTGGGGCGTGCGTGGGGTGGGTATTTGGGGCGTGGGGTGGGTATTTGGGGCGTGCGTGGGGTGGGTATTTGGGGCGTGCGTGGGGTGGGTATTTGGGGCGTGCGTGGGGTGGGTATTTGGGGCGTGCGTGGGGTGGGTATTTGGGGCGTGGGGTGGGTATTTGGGGCGTGCGTGGGGTGGGTATTTGGGGCGTGCGTGGGGTGGGTATTTGGGGCGTGCGTGGGGTGGGTATTTGGGGCGTGCGTGGGGTGGGTATTTGGGGCGTGGGGTGGGTATTTGGGGCGTGCGTGGGGTGGGTATTTGGGGCGTGCGTGGGATGGGTATTTGGGGCGTGCGTGGGGTGGGTATTTGGGGCGTGCGTGGGGTGGGTATTTGGGGCGTGCATGGGGTGGGTATTTGGGGCGTGCGTGGGGTGGGTATTTGGGGCGTGCGTGGGGTGGGTATTTGGGGCGTGGGGTGGGTATTTGGGGCGTGCGTGGGGTGGGTATTTGGGGCGTGCGTGGGGTGGGTATTTGGGGCGTGCGTGGGGTGGGTATTTGGGGCGTGCGTGGGGTGGGTATTTGGGGCGTGCGTGGGGTGGGTATTTGGGGCGTGCGTGGGGTGGGTATTTGGGGCGTGCGTGGGGTGGGTATTTGGGGCGTGGGGTGGGTATTTGGGGCGTGCGTGGGGTGGGTATTTGGGGCGTGCATGGGGTGGGTATTTGGGGCGTGCGTGGGGTGGGTATTTGGGGCGTGCGTGGGGTGGGTATTTGGGGCGTGGGGTGGGTATTTGGGGCGTGCGTGGGGTGGGTATTTGGGGCGTGGGGTGGGTATTTGGGGCGTGCGTGGGGTGGGTATTTGGGGCGTGCGTGGGGTGGGTATTTGGGGCGTGCGTGGGGTGGGTATTTGGGGCGTGCGTGGGGTGGGTATTTGGGGCGTGCGTGGGGTGGGTATTTGGGGCGTGCGTGGGGTGGGTATTTGGGGCGTGGGGTGGGTATTTGGGGCGTGCGTGGGGTGGGTATTTGGGGCGTGCGTGGGGATGGGTATTTGGGGCGTGCGTGGGGTGGGTATTTGGGGCGTGCGTGGGGTGGGTATTTGGGGCGTGGGGTGGGTATTTGGGGCGTGCGTGGGGTGGGTATTTGGGGCGTGCGTGGGGTGGGTATTTGGGGCGTGCGTGGGGTGGGTATTTGGGGCGTGCGTGGGGTGGGTATTTGGGGCGTGCGTGGGGTGGGTATTTGGGGCGTGGGGTGGGTATTTGGGGCGTGCGTGGGGTGGGTATTTGGGGCGTGCGTGGGGTGGGTATTTGGGGCGTGGGGTGGGTATTTGGGGCGTGCGTGGGGTGGGTATTTGGGGCGTGCGTGGGGTGGGTATTTGGGGCGTGCGTGGGGTGGGTATTTGGGGCGTGCGTGGGGTGGGTATTTGGGGCGTGCGTGGGGTGGGTATTTGGGGCGTGCGTGGGGTGGGTATTTGGGGCGTGGGGTGGGTATTTGGGGCGTGCGTGGGGTGGGTATTTGGGGCGTGCGTGGGGTGGGTATTTGGGGCGTGCGTGGGGTGGGTATTTGGGGCGTGGGGTGGGTATTTGGGGCGTGCGTGGGGTGGGTATTTGGGGCGTGCGTGGGGTGGGTATTTGGGGCGTGCGTGGGGTGGGTATTTGGGGCGTGCGTGGGGTGGGTATTTGGGGCGTGCGTGGGGTGGGTATTTGGGGCGTGGGGTGGGTATTTGGGGCGTGCGTGGGGTGGGTATTTGGGGCGTGCGTGGGGTGGGTATTTGGGGCGTGCGTGGGGTGGGTATTTCGGGCGTGCGTGGGGTGGGTATTTGGGGCGTGCGTGGGGTGGGTATTTGGGGCGTGGGGTGGGTATTTGGGGCGTGCGTGGGGTGGGTATTTGGGGCGTGCGTGGGGTGGGTATTTGGGGCGTGCGTGGGGTGGGTATTTGGGGCGTGCGTGGGGTGGGTATTTGGGGCGTGGGGTGGGTATTTGGGGCGTGCGTGGGGTGGGTATTTGGGGCGTGCGTGGGGTGGGTATTTGGGGCGTGGCGTGGGGTGGGTATTTGGGGCGTGCGTGGGGTGGGTATTTGGGGCGTGCGTGGGGTGGGTATTTGGGGCGTGGGGTGGGTATTTGGGGCGTGCGTGGGGTGGGTATTTGGGGCGTGCGTGGGGTGGGTATTTGGGGCGTGCGTGGGGTGGGTATTTGGGGCGTGCGTGGGGTGGGTATTTGGGGCGTGCGTGGGGTGGGTATTTGGGGCGTGCGTGGGGTGGGTATTTGGGGCGTGCGTGGGGTGGGTATTTGGGGCGTGCGTGGGGTGGGTATTTGGGGCGTGGGGTGGGTATTTGGGGCGAGGGGTGGGTATTTGGGGCGTGCGTGGGGTGGGTATTTGGGGCGTGCGTGGGGTGGGTATTTGGGGCTTGCGTGGGGTGGGTATTTGGGGCGTGCGTGGGGTGGGTATTTGGGGCGTGCGTGGGGTGGGTATTTGGGGCGTGGGGTGGGTATTTGGGGCGTGCGTGGGGTGGGTATTTGGGGCGTGCGTGGGGTGGGTATTTGGGGCGTGCGTGGGGTGGGTATTTGGGGCGTGCGTGGGGTGGGTATTTGGGGCGTGCGTGGGGTGGGTATTTGGGGCGTGCGTGGGGTGGGTATTTGGGGCGTGCGTGGGGTGGGTATTTGGGGCGTGCGTGGGGTGGGTATTTGGGGCGTGGGGTGGGTATTTGGGGCGTGCGTGGGGTGGGTATTTGGGGCGTGCGTGGGGTGGGTATTTGGGGCGTGCGTGGGATGGGTATTTGGGGCGTGCGTGGGGTGGGTATTTGGGGCGAGGGGTGGGTATTTGGGGCGTGCGTGGGGTGGGTATTTGGGGCGTGCGTGGGGTGGGTATTTGGGGCTTGCGTGGGGTGGGTATTTGGGGCGTGCGTGGGGTGGGTATTTGGGGCGTGCGTGGGGTGGGTATTTGGGGCGTGGGGTGGGTATTTGGGGCGTGCGTGGGGTGGGTATTTGGGGCGTGCGTGGGTTGGGTATTTGGGGCGTGCGTGGGGTGGGTATTTGGGGCGTGCGTGGGGTGGGTATTTGGGGCGTGCGTGGGGTGGGTATTTGGGGCGTGCGCGGGGTGGGTATTTGGGGCGTGTGTGGGGTGGGTATTTGGGGCGTGCGTGGGGTGGGTATTTGGGGCGTGGGGTGGGTATTTGGGGCGTGCGTGGGGTGGGTATTTGGGGCGTGCGTGGGGTGGGTATTTGGGGCGTGCGTTACAACTACATACTTACGCCTAGTAACCTCATTCATACTTTAAAATGTTCGTCTTACTCTGGACATGTTTGCCTGAAAAGGAATCTTTGAAATGTTGCATAGTTTTAGAATTGTACTCCTTTAAAAGTTCAGAGATTTAGAATGGAGGCGGATGGAAGGTTAGGGTTAGGCTATAGGGACCTCAAAAAAACACGTTCACCTAGAAACTCCATTCACAGTTCAAAAATTCCATCTTACTGTGGACATGCATGCTTGAGATTTTTTCTTTTGAAATCATTTGTAGTTTTGGAGATATTTAACTTTAAGCGCCCCATTCATTGTCGATGCGGCAATGGACATTTAAAGGCAGGCTTACAACTACATACTTACGCCTAGTAACCTCATTCATACTTTAAAATGTTCGTCTTACTCTGGACATGTTTGCCTGAAAAGGAATCTTTGAAATGTTGCATAGTTTTAGAATTGTACTCCTTTAAAAGTTCAGAGATTTAGAATGGAGGCGGATGGAAGGTTAGGGTTAGGCTATAGGGACCTCAAAAAAACACGTTCACCTAGAAACTCCATTCACAGTTCAAAAATTCCACCTTACTGTGGACATGCATGCTTGAGATTTTTTCTTTTGAAATCATTTGTAGTTTTGGAGATATTTAACTTTAAGCGCCCCATTCATTGTCGATGCGGCAATGGACATTTAAAGGCAGGCTTACAACTACATACTTACGCCTAGTAACCTCATTCATACTTTAAAATGTTCGTCTTACTCTGGACATGTTTGCCTGAAAAGGAATCTTTGAAATGTTGCATAGTTTTAGAATTGTACTCCTTTAAAAGTTCAGAGATTTAGAATGGAGGCGGATGGAAGGTTAGGGTTAGGCTATAGGGACCTCAAAAAAACACGTTCACCTAGAAACTCCATTCACAGTTCAAAAATTCCACCTTACTGTGGACATGCATGCTTGAGATTTTTTCTTTTGAAATCATTTGTAGTTTTGGAGATATTTAACTTTAAGCGCCCCATTCATTGTCGATGCGGCAATGGACATTTAAAGGCAGGCTTACAACTACATACTTACGCCTAGTAACCTCATTCATACTTTAAAATGGGGTGGGTATTTGGGGCGTGCGTGGGGTGGGTATTTGGGGCGTGCGTGGGGTGGGTATTTGGGGCGTGCGTGGGGTGGGTATTTGGGGCGTGCGTGGGGTGGGTATTTGGGGCGTGCGTGGGGTGGGTATTTGGGGCGTGCGTGGGGTGGGTATTTGGGGCGTGCGTGGGGTGGGTATTTGGGGCGTGCGTGGGGTGGGTATTTGGGGCGTGGGGTGGGTATTTGGGGCGTGCGTGGGGTGGGTATTTGGGGCGTGCGTGGGGTGGGTATTTGGGGCGTGCGTGGGGTGGGTATTTGGGGCGTGCGTGGGGTGGGTATTTGGGGCGTGCGTGGGGTGGGTATTTGGGGCGTGCGTGGGGTGGGTATTTGGGGCGTGCGTGGGGTGGGTATTTGGGGCGTGGGGTGGGTATTTGGGGCGTGCGTGGGGTGGGTATTTGGGGCGTGCGTGGGGTGGGTATTTGGGGCGTGCGTGGGGTGCGTATTTGGGGCGTGCGTGGGGTGGGTATTTGGGGCGTGCGTGGGGTGGGTATTTGGGGCGTGCGTGGGGTGGGTATTTGGGGCGTGCGTGGGGTGGGTATTTGGGGCGTGCGTGGGGTGGGTATTTGGGGCGTGGGGTGGGTATTTGGGGCGTGCGTGGGGTGGGTATTTGGGGCGTGCGTGGGGTGGGTATTTGGGGCGTGCGTGGGGTGGGTATTTGGGGCGTGGGGTGGGTATTTGGGGCGTGCGTGGGGTGGGTATTTGGGGCGTGCGTGGGGTGGGTATTTGGGGCGTGGGGTGGGTATTTGGGGCGTGCGTGGGGTGGGTATTTGGGGCGTGCGTGGGGTGGGTATTTGGGGCGTGCGTGGGGTGGGTATTTGGGGCGTGCGTGGGGTGGGTATTTGGGGCGTGCGTGGGGTGGGTATTTGGGGCGTGCGTGGGGTGGGTATTTGGGGCGTGCGTGGGGTGGGTATTTGGGGCGTGGGGTGGGTATTTGGGGCGTGCGTGGGGTGGGTATTTGGGGCGTGCGTGGGGTGGGTATTTGGGGCGTGCGTGGGGTGGGTATTTGGGGCGTGCGTGGGGTGGGTATTTGGGGCGTGCGTGGGGTGGGTATTTGGGGCGTGGGGTGGGTATTTGGGGCGTGCGTGGGGTGGGTATTTGGGGCGTGCGTGGGGTGGGTATTTGGGGCGTGCGTGGGGTGGGTATTTGGGGCGTGGGGTGGGTATTTGGGGCGTGCGTGGGGTGGGTATTTGGGGCGTGCGTGGGGTGGGTATTTGGGGCGTGGGGTGGGTATTTGGGGCGTGCGTGGGGTGGGTATTTGGGGCGTGCGTGGGGTGGGTATTTGGGGCGTGCGTGGGGTGGGTATTTGGGGCGTGCGTGGGGTGGGTATTTGGGGCGTGCGTGGGGTGGGTATTTGGGGCGTGCGTGGGGTGGGTATTTGGGGCGTGGGGTGGGTATTTGGGGCGTGCGTGGGGTGGGTATTTGGGGCGTGCGTGGGGTGGGTATTTGGGGCGTGCGTGGGGTGGGTATTTGGGGCGTGCGTGGGGTGGGTATTTGGGGCGTGGGGTGGGTATTTGGGGCGTGCGTGGGGTGGGTATTTGGGGCGTGCGTGGGGTGGGTATTTGGGGCGTGGGGTGGGTATTTGGGGCGTGCGTGGGGTGGGTATTTGGGGCGTGCGTGGGGTGGGTATTTGGGGCGTGCGTGGGGTGGGTATTTGGGGCGTGCGTGGGGTGGGTATTTGGGGTGTGCGTGGGGTGGGTATTTGGGGCGTGCGTGGGGTGGGTATTTGGGGCGTGCGTGGGGTGGGTATTTGGGGCGTGCGTGGGGTGGGTATTTGGGGCGTGCGTGGGGTGGGTATTTGGGGCGTGCGTGGGGTGGGTATTTGGGGCGTGGGGTGGGTATTTGGGGCGTGCGTGGGGTGGGTATTTGGGGCGTGCGTGGGGTGGGTATTTGGGGCGTGCGTGGGGTGGGTATTTGGGGCGTGCGTGGGGTGGGTATTTGGGGCGTGCGTGGGGTGGGTATTTGGGGCGTGGGGTGGGTATTTGGGGCGTGCGTGGGGTGGGTATTTGGGGCGTGCGTGGGGTGGGTATTTGGGGTGTGCGTGGGGTGGGTATTTGGGGCGTGCGTGGGGTGGGTATTTGGGGCGTGCGTGGGGTGGGTATTTGGGGCGTGCGTGGGGTGGGTATTTGGGGCGTGCGTGGGGTGGGTATTTGGGGCGTGGGGTGGGTATTTGGGGCGTGCGTGGGGTGGGTATTTGGGGCGTGCGTGGGGTGGGTATTTGGGGCGTGCGTGGGGTGGGTATTTGGGGCGTGCGTGGGGTGGGTATTTGGGGCGTGCGTGGGGTGGGTATTTGGGGCGTGCGTGGGGTGGGTATTTGGGGCGTGCGTGGGGTGGGTATTTGGGGCGTGGGGTGGGTATTTGGGGCGTGCGTGGGGTGGGTATTTGGGGCGTGCGTGGGGTGGGTATTTGGGGCGTGCGTGGGGTGGGTATTTGGGGCGTGCGTGGGGTGGGTATTTGGGGCGTGCGTGGGGTGGGTATTTGGGGCGTGCGTGGGGTGGGTATTTGGGGCGTGCGTGGGGTGGGTATTTGGGGCGTGGGGTGGGTATTTGGGGCGTGCGTGGGGTGGGTATTTGGGGCGTGCGTGGGGTGGGTATTTGGGGCGTGCGTGGGGTGGGTATTTGGGGCGTGCGTGGGGTGGGTATTTGGGGCGTGGGGTGGGTATTTGGGGCGTGCGTGGGGTGGGTATTTGGGGCGTGCGTGGGGTGGGTATTTGGGGCGTGCGTGGGGTGGGTATTTGGGGCGTGCGTGGGGTGGGTATTTGGGGCGTGCGTGGGGTGGGTATTTGGGGCGTGGGGTGGGTATTTGGGGCGTGCGTGGGGTGGGTATTTGGGGCGTGCGTGGGGTGGGTATTTGGGGCGTGGGGTGGGTATTTGGGGCGTGCGTAGGGTGGGTATTTGGGGCGTGCGTGGGGTGGGTATTTGGGGCGTGCGTGGGGTGGGTATTTGGGGCGTGCGTGGGGTGGGTATTTGGGGCGTGCGTGGGGTGGGTATTTGGGGCGTGGGGTGGGTATTTGGGGCGTGCGTGGGGTGGGTATTTGGGGCGTGCGTGGGGTGGGTATTTGGGGCGTGCGTGGGGTGGGTATTTGGGGCGTGCGTGGGGTGGGTATTTGGGGCGTGGGGTGGGTATTTGGGGCGTGCGTGGGGTGGGTATTTGGGGCGTGCGTGGGGTGGGTATTTGGGGCGTGCGTGGGGTGGGTATTTGGGGCGTGCGTGGGGTGGGTATTTGGGGCGTGCGTGGGGTGGGTATTTGGGGCGTGCGTGGGGTGGGTATTTGGGGGCGTGCGTGGGGTGGGTATTTGGGGCGTGCGTGGGGTGGGTATTTGGGGCTTGCGTGGGGTGGGTATTTGGGGCGTGCGTGGGGTGGGTATTTGGGGCGTGCGTGGGGTGGGTATTTGGGGCGTGCGTGGGGTGGGTATTTGGGGCGTGCGTGGGGTGGGTATTTGGGGCGTGGGGTGGGTATTTGGGGCTAGCGTGGGGTGGGTATTTGGGGCGTGCGTGGGGTGGGTATTTGGGGCGTGCGTGGGGTGGGTATTTGGGGCGTGCGTGGGGTGGGTATTTGGGGCGTGCGTGGGGTGGGTATTTGGGGCGTGGGGTGGGTATTTGGGGCGTGCGTGGGGTGGGTATTTGGGGCGTGCGTGGGGTGGGTATTTGGGGCGTGGGGTGGGTATTTGGGGCGTGCGTGGGGTGGGTATTTGGGGCGTGCGTGGGGTGGGTATTTGGGGCGTGCGTGGGGTGGGTATTTGGGGCGTGCGTGGGGTGGGTATTTGGGGCGTGCGTGGGGTGGGTATTTGGGGCGTGCGTGGGGTGGGTATTTGGGGCGTGGGGTGGGTATTTGGGGCGTGCGTGGGGTGGGTATTTGGGGCGTGCGTGGGGTGGGTATTTGGGGCGTGCGTGGGGTGGGTATTTGGGGCGTGCGTGGGGTGGGTATTTGGGGCGTGGGGTGGGTATTTGGGGCGTGCGTGGGGTGGGTATTTGGGGCGTGCGTGGGGTGGGTATTTGGGGCGTGCGTGGGGTGGGTATTTGGGGCGTGCGTGGGGTGGGTATTTGGGGCGTGCGTGGGGTGGGTATTTGGGGCGTGCGTGGGGTGGGTATTTGGGGCGTGCGTGGGGTGGGTATTTGGGGCGTGGGGTGGGTATTTGGGGCGTGCGTGGGGTGGGTATTTGGGGCGTGCGTGGGGTGGGTATTTGGGGCGTGCGTGGGGTGGGTATTTGGGGCGTGCGTGGGGTGGGTATTTGGGGCGTGGGGTGGGTATTTGGGGCGTGCGTGGGGTGGGTATTTGGGGCGTGCGTGGGGTGGGTATTTGGGGCGTGCGTGGGGTGGGTATTTGGGGCGTGCGTGGGGTGGGTATTTGGGGCGTGCGTGGGGTGGGTATTTGGGGCGTGCGTGGGGTGGGTATTTGGGGCGTGCGTGGGGTGGGTATTTGGGGCGTGCGTGGGGTGGGTATTTGGGGCGTGCGTGGGGTGGGTATTTGGGGCGTGCGTGGGGTGGGTATTTGGGGCGTGGGGTGGGTATTTGGGGCGTGCGTGGGGTGGGTATTTGGGGCGTGCGTGGGGTGGGTATTTGGGACGTGCGTGGGGTGGGTATTTGGGGCGTGCGTGGGATGGGTATTTGGGGCGTGCGTGGGGTGGGTATTTGGGGCGTGGGGTGGGTATTTGGGGCGTGCGTGGGGTGGGTATTTGGGGCGTGCGTGGGGTGGGTATTTGGGGCGTGCGTGGGGTTGGTATTTGGGGCATGCGTGGGGTGGGTATTTGGGGCGTGCGTGGGGTGGGTATTTGGGGCGTGCGTGGGGTGGGTATTTGGGGCGTGCGTGGGGTGGGTATTTGGGGCGTGCGTGGGGTGGGTATTTGGGGCGTGGGGTGGGTATTTGGGGCGTGCGTGGGGTGGGTATTTGGGGCGTGCGTGGGGTGGGTATTTGGGGCGTGCGTGGGGTGGGTATTTGGGGCGTGCGTGGGGTGGGTATTTGGGGCGTGCGTGGGGTGGGTATTTGGGGCGTGGGGTGGGTATTTGGGGCGTGCGTGGGGTGGGTATTTGGGGCGTGCGTGGGGTGGGTATTTGGGGCGTGCGTGGGGTGGGTATTTGGGGCGTGGGGTGGGTATTTGGGGCGTGCGTGGGGTGGGTATTTGGGGCGTGCGTGGGGTGGGTATTTGGGGCGTGCGTGGGGTGGGTATTTGGGGCGTGCGTGGGGTGGGTATTTGGGGCGTGCGTGGGGTGGGTATTTGGGGCGTGGGGTGGGTATTTGGGGCGTGCGTGGGGTGGGTATTTGGGGCGTGCGTGGGGTGGGTATTTGGGGCGTGCGTGGGGTGGGTATTTGGGGCGTGCGTGGGGTGGGTATTTGGGGCGTGCGTGGGGTGGGTATTTGGGGCGTGCGTGGGGTGGGTATTTGGGGCGTGCGTGGGGTGGGTATTTGGGGCGTGCGTGGGGTGGGTATTTGGGGCGTGCGTGGGGTGGGTATTTGGGGTGTGCGTGGGGTGGGTATTTGGGGCGTGCGTGGGGTGGGTATTTGGGGCGTGGGGTGGGTATTTGGGGCGTGCGTGGGGTGGGTATTTGGGGCGTGCGTGGGGTGGGTATTTGGGGCGTGCGTGGGGTGGGTATTTGGGGCGTGCGTGGGGTGGGTATTTGGGGCGTGCGTGGGGTGGGTATTTGGGGCGTGGGGTGGGTATTTGGGGCGTGCGTGGGGTGGGTATTTGGGGCGTGCGTGGGGTGGGTATTTGGGGCGTGCGTGGGGTGGGTATTTGGGGCGTGCGTGGGGTGGGTATTTGGGGCGTGGGGTGGGTATTTGGGGCGTGCGTGGGGTGGGTATTTGGGGCGTGCGTGGGGTGGGTATTTGGGGCGTGCGTGGGGTGGGTATTTGGGGCGTGGGGTGGTTATTTGGGGCGTGCGTGGGGTGGGTATTTGGGGCGTGCGTGGGGTGGGTATTTGGGGCGTGCGTGGGGTGGGTATTTGGGGCGTGCGTGGGGTGGGTATTTGGGGCGTGCGTGGGGTGGGTATTTGGGGCGTGCGTGGGGTGGGTATTTGGGGCGTGCGTGGGGTGGGTATTTGGGGCGTGCGTGGGGTGGGTATTTGGGGCGTGGGGTGGGTATTTGGGGCGTGCGTGGGGTGGGTATTTGGGGCGTGCGTGGGGTGGGTATTTGGGGCGTGCGTGGGGTGGGTATTTGGGGCGTGCGTGGGGTGGGTATTTGGGGCGTGCGTGGGGTGGGTATTTGGGGCGTGCGTGGGGTGGGTATTTGGGCGTGCGTGGGGTGGGTATTTGGGGCGTGCGTGGGGTGGGTATTTGGGCGTGCGTGGGGTGGGTATTTGGGGCGTGCGTGGGGTGGGTATTTGGGGCGTGCGTGGGGTGGGTATTTGGGGCGTGCGTGGGGTGGGTATTTGGGCGTGGGGTGGGTATTTGGGGCGTGCATGGGGTGGGTATTTGGGGCGTGCGTGGGGTGGGTATTTGGGGCGTGCGTGGGGTGGGTATTTGGGGCGTGGGGTGGGTATTTGGGGCGTGCGTGGGGTGGGTATTTGGGGCGTGCGTGGGGTGGGTATTTGGGGCGTGCGTGGGGTGGGTATTTGGGGCGTGCGTGGGGTGGGTATTTGGGGCGTGCGTGGGTGGGTATTTGGGGCGTGCGTGGGGTGGGTATTTGGGGCGTGCGTGGGGTGGGTATTTGGGGCGTGCGTGGGGTGGGTATTTGGGGCGTGGGGTGGGTATTTGGGGCGTGCGTGGGGTGGGTATTTGGGGCGTGCGTGGGGTGGGTATTTGGGGCGTGCGTGGGGTGGGTATTTGGGGCGTGCGTGGGGTGGGTATTTGGGGCGTGGGGTGGGTATTTGGGGCGTGCGTGGGGTGGGTATTTGGGGCGTGTGTGGGGTGGGTATTTGGGGCGTGCGTGGGGTGGGTATTTGGGGCGTGCGTGGGGTGGGTATTTGGGGCGTGGGATGGGTATTTGGGGCGTGCGTGGGGTGGGTATTTGGGGCGTGCGTGGGGTGGGTATTTGGGGCGTGCGTGGGGTGGGTATTTGGGGCGTGCGTGGGGTGGGTATTTGGGGCGTGCGTGGGGTGGGTATTTGGGGCGTGGGGTGGGTATTTGGGGCATGCGTGGGGTGGGTATTTGGGGCGTGCGTGGGGTGGGTATTTGGGGCGTGCGTGGGGTGGGTATTTGGGGCGTGGGGTGGGTATTTGGGGCGTGCGTGGGGTGGGTATTTGGGGCGTGCGTGGGGTGGGTATTTGGGGCGTGCGTGGGGTGGGTATTTGGGGCGTGCGTGGGGTGGGTATTTGGGGCGTGCGTGGGGTGGGTATTTGGGGCGTGCGTGGGGTGGGTATTTGGGGCGTGCGTGGGGTGGGTATTTGGGGCGTGGGGTGGGGTGGGTATTTGGGGCGTGCGTGGGGTGGGTATTTGGGGCGTGGGGTGGGTATTTGGGGCGTGCGTGGGGTGGGTATTTGGGGCGTGCGTGGGGTGGGTATTTGGGGCGTGCGTGGGGTGGGTATTTGGGGCGTGCGTGGGGTGGGTATTTGGGGCGTGCGTGGGGTGGGTATTTGGGGCGTGCGTGGGGTGGGTATTTGGGGCGTGGGGTGGGTATTTGGGGCGTGCGTGGGGTGAGTATTTGGGGCGTGCGTGGGGTGGGTATTTGGGGCGTGCGTGGGGTGGGTATTTGGGGCGTGCGTGGGGTGGGTATTTGGGGCGTGAGTGGGGTGGGTATTTGGGGCGTGCGTGGGGTGGGTATTTGGGGCGTGCGTGGGGTGGGTATTTGGGGCGTGCGTGGGGTGGGTATTTGGGGCGTGCGTGGGGTGGGTATTTGGGGCGTGCGTGGGGTGGGTATTTGGGGCGTGCGTGGGGTGGGTATTTGGGGCGTGCGTGGGGTGGGTATTTGGGGCGTGGGGTGGGTATTTGGGGCGTGCGTGGGGTGGGTATTTGGGGCGTGCGTGGGGTGGGTATTTGGGGCGTGCGTGGTGTGGGTATTTGGGGCGTGCGTGGGGTGGGTATTTGGGGCGTGCGTGGGGGTGGGTGTATTTGGGGCGTGCGTGGGGTGGGTATTTGGGGCGTGCGTGGGGTGGGTATTTGGGGCGTGCGTGGGGTGGGTATTTGGGGCGTGCGTGGGGTGGGTATTTGGGGCGTGGGGTGGGTATTTGGGGCGTGCATGGGGTGGGTATTTGGGGCGTGCGTGGGGTGGGTATTTGGGGCGTGCGTGGGGTGGGTATTTGGGGCGTGCGTGGGGTGGGTATTTGGGGCGTGCGTGGGGTGGGTATTTGGGGCGTGCGTGGGGTGGGTATTTGGGGCGTGCGTGGGGTGGGTATTTGGGGCGTGGGGTGGGTATTTGGGGCGTGCGTGGGGTGGGTATTTGGGGCGTGCGTGGGGTGGGTATTTGGGGCGTGCGTGGGGTGGGTATTTGGGGCGTGCGTGGGGTGGGTATTTGGGGCGTGCGTGGGGTGGGTATTTGGGGCGTGCGTGGGGTGGGTATTTGGGGCGTGGGGTGGGTATTTGGGGCGTGCGTGGGGTGGGTATTTGGGGCGTGCGTGGGGTGGGTATTTGGGGCGTGCGTGGTGTGGGTATTTGGGGCGTGCGTGGGGTGGGTATTTGGGGCGTGCGTGGGGTGGGTATTTGGGGCGTGGGGTGGGTATTTGGGGCGTGCGTGGGGTGGGTATTTGGGGCGTGCGTGGGGTGGGTATTTGGGGCGTGCGTGGGGTGGGTATTTGGGGCGTGGGGTGGGTATTTGGGGCGTGCGTGGGGTGGGTATTTGGGGCGTGCGTGGGGTGGGTATTTGGGGCGTGCGTGGGGTGGGTATTTGGGGCGTGCGTGGGCTGGTTATTTGGGGCGTGCGTGGGGTGGGTATTTGGGGCGTGCGTGGGGTGGGTATTTGGGGCGTGCGTGGGGTGGGTATTTGGGGCGTGCGTGGGGTGGGTATTTGGGGCGTGGGGTGGGTATTTGGGGCGTGCGTGGGGTGGGTATTTGGGGCGTGCGTGGGGTGGGTATTTGGGGCGTGCGTGGGGTGGGTATTTGGGGCGTGCGTGGGGTGGGTATTTGGGGCGTGCGTGGGGTGGGTATTTGGGGCGTGCGTGGGGTGGGTATTTGGGGCGTGGGGTGGGTATTTGGGGCGTGCGTGGGGTGGGTATTTGGGGCGTGCGTGGGGTGGGTATTTGGGGCGTGCGTGGGGTGGGTATTTGGGGCGTGCGTGGGGTGGGTATTTGGGGCGTGCGTGGGTGGGTATTTGGGGCGTGCGTGGGGTGGGTATTTGGGGCGTGCGTGGGGTGGGTATTTGGGGCGTGCGTGGGGTGGGTATTTGGGGCGTGGGGTGGGTATTTGGGGCGTGCGTGGGGTGGGTATTTGGGGCGTGCGTGGGGTGGGTATTTGGGGCGTGCGTGGGGTGGGTATTTGGGGCGTGCGTGGGGTGGGTATTTGGGGCGTGCGTGGGGTGGGTATTTGGGGCGTGCGTGGGGTGGGTATTTGGGGCGTGGGGTGGGTATTTGGGGCGTGCGTGGGGTGGGTATTTGGGGCGTGGGGTGGGTATTTGGGGCGTGCGTGGGGTGGGTATTTGGGGCGTGCGTGGGGTGGGTATTTGGGGCGTGCGTGGGGTGGGTATTTGGGGCGTGCGTGGGGTGGGTATTTGGGGCGTGCGTGGGGTGGGTATTTGGGGCGTGGGGTGGGTATTTGGGGCGTGCGTGGGGTGGGTATTTGGGGCGTGCGTGGGGTGGGTATTTGGGCGTGCGTGGGGTGGGTATTTGGGGCGTGCGTGGGGTGGGTATTTGGGGCGTGGGGTGGGTATTTGGGGCGTGCGTGGGGTGGGTATTTGGGGCGTGCGTGGGGTGGGTATTTGGGGCGTGCGTGGGGTGGGTATTTGGGGCGTGGGGTGGGTATTTGGGGCGTGCGTGGGGTGGGTATTTGGGGCGTGCGTGGGGTGGGTATTTGGGGCGTGCGTGGGGTGGGTATTTGGGGCGTGCGTGGGGTGGGTATTTGGGGCGTGCGTGGGGTGGGTATTTGGGGCGTGGGGTGGGTATTTGGGGCGTGCGTGGGGTGGGTATTTGGGGCGTGGGGTGGGTATTTGGGGCGTGCGTGGGGTGGGTATTTGGGGCGTGCGTGGGGTGGGTATTTGGGGCGTGCGTGGGGTGGGTATTTGGGGCGTGCGTGGGGTGGGTATTTGGGCGTGCGTGGGGTGGGTATTTGGGGCGTACGTGGGGTGGGTATTTGGGGCGTGCGTGGGGTGGGTATTTGGGGCGTGCGTGGGGTGGGTATTTGGGGCGTGCGTGGGGTGGGTATTTGGGGCGTGCGTGGGGTGGGTATTTGGGGCGTGCGTGGGGTGGGTATTTGGGGCATGCGTGGGGTGGGTATTTGGGGCGTGCGTGGGGTGGGTATTTGGGGCGTGCGTGGGGTGGGTATTTGGGGCGTGGGGTGGGTATTTGGGGCGTGCGTGGGGTGGGTATTTGGGGCGTGCGTGGGGTGGGTATTTGGGGCGTGCGTGGGGTGGGTATTTGTGGGGCGTGCGTGGGGTGGGTATTTGGGGCGTGCGTGGGGTGGGTATTTGGGGCGTGCGTGGGGTGGGTATTTGGGGCGTGCGTGGGGTGGGTATTTGGGGCGTGCGTGGGGTGGGTATTTGGGGGCTGGCGTGGGGTGGGTATTTGGGGCGTGCGTGGGGTGGGTATTTGGGGCGTGGGGTGGGTATTTGGGGCGTGCGTGGGGTGGGTATTTGGGGCGTGCGTGGGGTGGGTATTTGGGGCGTGCGTGGGGTGGGTATTTGGGGCGTGGGGTGGGTATTTGGGGCGTGCGTGGGGTGGGTATTTGGGGCGTGCGTGGGGTGGGTATTTGGGGCGTGCGTGGGGTGGGTATTTGGGGCGTGCGTGGGGGTGGGTATTTGGGGCGTGGGGTGGGTATTTGGGGCGTGCGTGGGGTGGGTATTTGGGGCGTGCGTGGGGTGGGTATTTGGGGCGTGCGTGGGGTGGGTATTTGGGGCGTGCGTGGGGTGGGTATTTGGGGCGTGCGTGGGGTGGGTATTTGGGGCGTGCGTGGGGTGGGTATTTGGGGCGTGCGTGGGGTGGGTATTTGGGGCGTGCGTGGGGTGGGTATTTGGGGCGTGGGGTGGGTATTTGGGGCGTGCTTGGGGTGGGTATTTGGGGCGTGCGTAGGGTGGGTATTTGGGGCGTGGGGTGGGTATTTGGGGCGTGCGTGGGGTGGGTATTTGGGGCGTGCGTGGGGTGGGTATTTGGGGCGTGCGTGGGGTGGGTATTTGGGGCGTGCGTGGGGTGGGTATTTGGGGGCGTGGGGTGGGTATTTGGGGCGTGCGTGGGGTGGGTATTTGGGGCGTGCGTGGGGTGGGTATTTGGGCGTGCGTGGGGTGGGTATTTGGGGCGTGCGTGGGGTGGGTATTTGGGGCGTGGGGTGGGTATTTGGGGCGTGCGTGGGGTGGGTATTTGGGGCGTGCGTGGGGTGGGTATTTGGGGCGTGCGTGGGGTGGGTATTTGGGGCGTGGGGTGGGTATTTGGGGCGTGCGTGGGGTGGGTATTTGGGGCGTGCGTGGGGTGGGTATTTGGGGCGTGCGTGGGGTGGGTATTTGGGGCGTGCGTGGGGTGGGTATTTGGGGCGTGGGGTGGGTATTTGGGGCGTGCGTGGGGTGGGTATTTGGGGCGTGCGTGGGGTGGGTATTTGGGGCGTGCGTGGGGTGGGTATTTGGGGCGTGCGTGGGGTGGGTATTTGGGGCGTGGGGTGGGTATTTGGGGCGTGCGTGGGGTGGGTATTTGGGGCGTGCGTGGGGTGGGTATTTTGGGGCGTGGGTGGGTATTTGGGGCGTGCGTGGGGTGGGTATTTGGGGCGTGCGTGGGGTGGGTATTTGGGGCGTGCGTGGGGTGGGTATTTGGGGCGTGCGTGGGGTGGGTATTTGGGGCGTGGGGTGGGTATTTGGGGCGTGCGTGGGGTGGGTATTTGGGGCGTGCGTGGGGTGGGTATTTGGGGCGTGCGTGGGGTGGGTATTTGGGGCGTGCGTGGGTGGGTATTTGGGGCGTGGGGTGGGTATTTGGGGCGTGCGTGGGGTGGGTATTTGGGGCGTGCGTGGGGTGGGTATTTGGGGCGTGCGTGGGGTGGGTATTTGGGGCGTGGGGTGGGTATTTGGGGCGTGCGTGGGGTGGGTATTTGGGGCGTGCGTGAGGTGGGTATTTGGGGCGTGCGTGGGGTGGGTATTTGGGGCGTGCGTGGGGTGGGTATTTGGGGCGTGGGGTGGGTATTTGGGGCGTGCGTGGGGTGGGTATTTGGGGCGTGCGTGGGGTGGGTATTTGGGGCGTGCGTGGGGTGGGTATTTGGGGCGTGGGTGGGTATTTGGGGCGTGCGTGGGGTGGGTATTTGGGGCGTGCGTGTGGTGGGTATTTGGGGCGTGCGTGGGATGGGTATTTGGGGCGTGCGTGGGGTGGGTATTTGGGGGGCGTGCGTGGGGTGGGTATTTGGGGCGTGCGTGGGGTGGGTATTTGGGGCGTGCGTGGGGTGGGTATTTGGGGCGTGCGTGGGGTGGGTATTTGGGGCGTGCGTGGGGTGGGTATTTGGGGCGTGGGGTGGGTATTTGGGGCGTGCGTGGGGTGGGTATTTGGGGCGTGCGTGGGGTGGGTATTTGGGGCGTGCGTGGGGTGGGTATTTGGGCGTGCGTGGGGTGGGTATTTGGGGCGTGGGGTGGGTATTTGGGGCGTGCGTGGGGTGGGTATTTGGGGCGTGCGTGGGGTGGGTATTTGGGGCGTGCGTGGGGTGGGTATTTGGGGCGTGGGGTGGGTATTTGGGGCGTGCGTGGGGTGGGTATTTGGGGCGTGCGTGGGGTGGGTATTTGGGGCGTGCGTGGGGTGGGTATTTGGGGCGTGCGTGGGGTGGGTATTTGGGGCGTGGGGTGGGTATTTGGGGCGTGCGTGGGGTGGGTATTTGGGGCGTGCGTGGGGTGGGTATTTGGGGCGTGCGTGGGGTGGGTATTTGGGGCGTGCGTGGGGTGGGTATTTGGGGCGTGGGGTGGGTATTTGGGGCGTGCGTGGGGTGGGTATTTGGGGCGTGCGTGGGGTGGGTATTTGGGGCGTGCGTGGGGTGGGTATTTGGGGCGTGGGGTGGGTATTTGGGGCGTGCGTGGGGTGGGTATTTGGGGCGTGCGTGGGGTGGGTATTTGGGGCGTGCGTGGGGTGGGTATTTGGGGCGTGCGTGGGGTGGGTATTTGGGGCGTGGGGTGGGTATTTGGGGCGTGCGTGGGGTGGGTATTTGGGGCGTGCGTGGGGTGGGTATTTGGGGCGTGCGTGGGGTGGGTATTTGGGGCGTGCGTGGGGTGGGTATTTGGGGCGTGGGTGGGTATTTGGGGCGTGCGTGGGGTGGGTATTTGGGGCGTGCGTGGGGTGGGTATTTGGGGCGTGCGTGGAGTGGGTATTTGGGGCGTGGGGTGGGTATTTGGGGCGTGCGTGGGGTGGGTATTTGGGGCGTGCGTGGGGTGGGTATTTTGGGGCGTGCGTGGGGTGGGTATTTGGGGCGTGCGTGGGGTGGGTATTTGGGGCGTGGGGTGGGTATTTGGGGCGTGCGTGGGGTGGGTATTTGGGGCGTGCGTGGGGTGGGTATTTGGGGCGTGCGTGGGGTGGGTATTTGGGGCGTGCGTGGGGTGGGTATTTGGGGCGTGGGGTGGGTATTTGGGGCGTGCGTGGGGTGGGTATTTGGGGCGTGCGTGGGGTGGGTATTTGGGGCGTGCGTGGGGTGGGTATTTGGGGCGTGGGGCGGGTATTTGGGGCGTGCGTGGGGTGGGTATTTGGGGCGTGCGTGGGTGGGTATTTGGGGCGTGCGTGGGGTGGGTATTTGGGGCGTGCGTGGGGTGGGTATTTGGGGCGTGGGGTGGTTATTTGGGGCGTGCGTGGGGTGGGTTTTTGGGGCGTGCGTGGGGTGGGTATTTGGGGCGTGCGTGGGGTGGGTATTTGGGGCGTGGGGTGGGTATTTGGGGCGTGCGTGGGGTGGGTATTTGGGGCGTGCGTGGGGTGGGTATTTGGGGCGTGCGTGGGGTGGGTATTTGGGGCGTGCGTGGGGTGGGTATTTGGGGCGTGGGGTGGGTATTTGGGGCTTGCGTGGGGTGGGTATTTGGGGCGTGCGTGGGGTGGGTATTTGGGGCGTGCGTGGGGTGGGTATTTGGGGCGTGCGTGGGGTGGGTATTTGGGGCGTGGGGTGGGTATTTGGGGCGTGCGTGGGGTGGGTATTTGGGGCGTGCGTGGGGTGGGTATTTGGGGCGTGCGTGGGGTGGGTATTTGGGGCGTGCGTGGGGTGGGTATTTGGGGCGTGCGTGGGGTGGGTATTTGGGGCGTGCGTGGGGTGGGTATTTGGGGCGTGCGTGGGGTGGGTATTTGGGGCGTGCGTGGGGTGGGTATTTGGGGCGTGGGGTGGGTATTTGGGGCGTGCGTGGGGTGGGTATTTGGGGCGTGCGTGGGGTGGGTATTTGGGGCGTGCGTGGGGTGGGTATTTGGGGCGTGGGGTGGGTATTTGGGGCGTGCGTGGGGTGGGTATTTGGGGCGTGCGTGGGGTGGGTATTTGGGGCGTGCGTGGGGTGGGTATTTGGGGCGTGGGGTGGGTATTTGGGGCGTGCGTGGGGTGGGTATTTGGGGCGTGCGTGGGGTGGGTATTTGGGGCGTGCGTGGGGTGGGTATTTGGGGCGTGGGGTGGGTATTTGGGGCGTGCGTGGGGTGGGTATTTGGGGCGTGCGTGGGGTGGGTATTTGGGGCGTGCGTGGGGTGGGTATTTGGGGCGTGCGTGGGGTGGGTATTTGGGGCGTGGGGTGGGTATTTGGGGCGTGCGTGGGGTGGGTATTTGGGGCGTGCGTGGGGTGGGTATTTGGGGCGTGGGGTGGGTATTTGGGGCGTGCGTGGGGTGGGTATTTGGGGCGTGCGTGGGGTGGGTATTTGGGGCGTGGGGTGGGTATTTGGGGCGTGCGTGGGGTGGGTATTTGGGGCGTGCGTGGGGTGGGTATTTGGGGCGTGCGTGGGGTGGGTATTTGGGGCGTGCGTGGGGTGGGTATTTGGGGCGTGCGTGGGGTGGGTATTTGGGGCGTGCGTGGGGTGGGTATTTGGGGCGTGCGTGGGGTGGGTATTTGGGGCGTGCGTGGGGTGGGTATTTGGGGCGTGGGGTGGGTATTTGGGGCGTGCGTGGGGTGGGTATTTGGGGCGTGCGTGGGGTGGGTATTTGGGGCGTGCGTGGGGTGGGTATTTGGGGCGTGGGGTGGGTATTTGGGGCGTGCGTGGGGTGGGTATTTGGGGCGTGCGTGGGGTGGGTATTTGGGGCGTGCGTGGGGTGGGTATTTGGGGCGTGGGGTGGGTATTTGGGGCGTGCGTGGGGTGGGTTTTTGGGGCGTGCGTGGGGTGGGTATTTGGGGCGTGCGTGGGGTGGGTATTTGGGGCGTGGGGTGGGTATTTGGGGCGTGCGTGGGGTGGGTATTTGGGGCGTGCGTGGGGTGGGTATTTGGGGCGTGCGTGGGGTGGGTATTTGGGGCGTGCGTGGGGTGGGTATTTGGGGCGTGGGGTGGGTATTTGGGGCTTGCGTGGGGTGGGTATTTGGGGCGTGCGTGGGGTGGGTATTTGGGGCGTGCGTGGGGTGGGTATTTGGGGCGTGCGTGGGGTGGGTATTTGGGGCGTGGGGTGGGTATTTGGGGCGTGCGTGGGGTGGGTATTGGGGCGTGCGTGGTGGGGTGTATTTGGGGCGTGCGTGGGGTGGGTATTTGGGGCGTGGGGTGGGTATTTGGGGCGTGCGTGGGGTGGGTATTTGGGGCGTGCGTGGGGTGGGTATTTGGGGCGTGCGTGGGGTGGGTATTTGGGGCGTGGGGTGGGTATTTGGGGCGTGCGTGGGGTGGGTATTTGGGGCGTGCGTGGGGTGGGTATTTGGGGCGTGCGTGGGGTGGGTATTTGGGGCGTGCGTGGGGTGGGTATTTGGGGCTTGGGGTGGGTATTTGGGGCGTGCGTGGGGTGGGTATTTGGGGCGTGCGTGGGGTGGGTATTTGGGGCGTGCGTGGGGTGGGTATTTGGGGCGTGCGTGGGGTGGGTATTTGGGGCGTGGGGTGGGTATTTGGGGCGTGCGTGGGGTGGGTATTTGGGGCGTGCGTGGGGTGGGTATTTGGGGCGTGCGTGGGGTGGGTATTTGGGGCGTGGGGTGGGTATTTGGGGCGTGCGTGGGGTGGGTATTTGGGGCGTGCGTGGGGTGGGTATTTGGGGCGTGCGTGGGGTGGGTATTTGGGGCGTGGGGTGGGTATTTGGGGCGTGCGTGGGGTGGGTATTTGGGGCGTGCGTGGGTGGGTATTTGGGGCGTGCGTGGGGTGGGTATTTGGGGCGTGCGTGGGGTGGGTATTTGGGGCGTGGGGTGGGTATTTGGGGCGTGCGTGGGGTGGGTATTTGGGGCGTGCGTGGGGTGGGTATTTGGGGCGTGCGTGGGGTGGGTATTTGGGGCGTAGGGGTGGGTATTTGGGGCGTGCGTGGGGTGGGTATTTGGGGCGTGCGTGGGGTGGGTATTTGGGGCGTGCGTGGGGTGGGTATTTGGGGCGTGCGTGGGGTGGGTATTTGGGGCTTGGGGTGGGTATTTGGGGCGTGCGTGGGGTGGGTATTTGGGGCGTGCGTGGGGTGGGTATTTGGGGCGTGCGTGGGGTGGGTATTTGGGGCGTGGGGTGGGTATTTGGGGCGTGCTGGGTGGGTATTTGGGGCGTGCGTGGGTGGGTATTTGGGGCGTGCGTGGGGTGGGTATTTGGGGCGTGCGTGGGTGGGTATTTGGGGCGTGGGGTGGGTATTTGGGGCGTGCGTGGGGTGGGTATTTGGGGCGTGCGTGGGGTGGGTATTTGGGGCGTGCGTGGGGTGGGTATTTGGGGCGTGCGTGGGGTGGGTATTTGGGGCGTGGGGTGGGTATTTGGGGCGTGCGTGGGGTGGGTATTTGGGGCGTGCGTGGGGTGGGTATTTGGGGCGTGCGTGGGGTGGGTATTTGGGGCGTGGGGTGGGTATTTGGGGCGTGCGTGGGGTGGGTATTTGGGGCGTGCGTGGGGTGGGTATTTGGGGCGTGCGTGGGGTGGGTATTTGGGGCGTGGGGTGGGTATTTGGGGCGTGCGTGGGGTGGGTATTTGGGGCGTGCGTGGGTTGGGTATTTGGGGCGTGCGTGGGGTGGGTATTTGGGGCGTGCGTGGGGTGGGTATTTGGGGCGTGGGGTGGGTATTTGGGGCGTGCGTGGGGTGGGTATTTGGGGCGTGCGTGGGGTGGGTATTTGGGGCGTGCGTGGGGTGGGTATTTGGGGCGTAGGGTGGGTATTTGGGGCGTGCGTGGGGTGGGTATTTGGGGCGTGCGTGGGGTGGGTATTTGGGGCGTGCGTGGGGTGGGTATTTGGGGCGTGCGTGGGGTGGGTATTTGGGGCTTGGGGTGGGTATTTGGGGCGTGCGTGGGGTGGGTATTTGGGGCGTGCGTGGGGTGGGTATTTGGGGCGTGCGTGGGGTGGGTATTTGGGGCGTGCGTGGGGTGGGTATTTGGGGCGTGGGGTGGGTATTTGGGGCGTGCGTGGGGTGGGTATTTGGGGCGTGCGTGGGGTGGGTATTTGGGGCGTGGGGTGGGTATTTGGGGCGTGCGTGGGGTGGGTATTTGGGGCGTGCGTGGGGTGGGTATTTGGGGCGTGCGTGGGGTGGGTATTTGGGGCGTGCGTGGGGTGGGTATTTGGGGCGTGGGGTGGGTATTTGGGACGTGCGTGGGGTGGGTATTTGGGGCGTGCGTGGGGTGGGTATTTGGGGCGTGCGTGGGGTGGGTATTTGGGGCGTGGGGTGGGTATTTGGGGCGTGCGTGGGGTGGGTATTTGGGGCGTGCGTGGGGTGGGTATTTGGGGCGTGCGTGGGGTGGGTATTTGGGGCGTGCGTGGGGTGGGTATTTGGGGCGTGGGGTGGGTATTTGGGGCGTGCGTGGGGTGGGTATTTGGGGCGTGCGTGGGGTGGGTATTTGGGGCGTGCGTGGGGTGGGTATTTGGGGCGTGGGGTGGGTATTTGGGGCGTGCGTGGGTGGGTATTTGGGGCGTGCGTGGGGTGGGTATTTGGGGCGTGCGTGGGGTGGGTATTTGGGGCGTGGGGTGGGTATTTGGGGCGTGCGTGGGGTGGGTATTTGGGGCATGCGTGGGGTGGGTATTTGGGGCGTGCGTGGGGTGGGTATTTGGGGCGTGCGTGGGGTGGGTATTTGGGGCGTGGGGTGGGTATTTGGGGCGTGCGTGGGGTGGGTATTCGGGGCGTGGGGTGGGTATTTGGGGCGTGCGTGGGGTGGGTATTTGGGGCGTGCGTGGGGTGGGTATTTGGGGCGTGCGTGGGGTGGGTATTTGGGGCGTGCGTGGGGTGGGTATTTGGGGCGTGGGGTGGGTATTTGGGGCGTGCGTGGGGTGGGTATTTGGGGCGTGCGTGGGGTGGGTATTTGGGGCGTGCGTGGGGTGGGTATTTGGGGGCGTGCGTGGGGTGGGTATTTGGGGCGTGCGTGGGTGGGTATTTGGGGCGTGCGTGGGGTGGGTATTTGGGGCGTGCGTGGGGTGGGTATTTGGGGCGTGCGTGGGGTGGGTATTTGGGGCGTGCGTGGGGTGGGTATTTGGGGCGTGGGGTGGGTATTTGGGGCGTGCGTGGGGTGGGTATTTGGGGCGTGCGTGGGGTGGGTATTTGGGGCGTGCGTGGGGTGGGTATTTGGGGCGTGGGGTGGGTATTTGGGGCGTGCGTGGGGTGGGTATTTGGGGCGTGCGTGGGGTGGGTATTTGGGGCGTGCGTGGGGTGGGTATTTGGGGCGTGCGTGGGGTGGGTATTTGGGGCCGTGGGGTGGGTATTTGGGGCGTGCGTGGGGTGGGTATTTGGGGCGTGCGTGGGGTGGGTATTTGGGGCGTGCGTGGGGTGGGTATTTGGGGCGTGCGTGGGGTGGGTATTTGGGGCGTGCGTGGGGTGGGTATTTGGGGCGTGGGGGTGGGTATTTGGGGCGTGCGTGGGGTGGGTATTTGGGGCGTGCGTGGGGTGGGTATTTGGGGCGTGGGGTGGGTATTTGGGGCGTGCGTGGGGTGGGTATTTGGGGGCGTGCGTGGGGTGGGTATTTGGGGCGTGCGTGGGGTGGGTATTTGGGGCGTGCGTGGGGTGGGTATTTGGGGCGTGTGGGGTGGGTATTTGGGGCGTGCGTGGGGTGGGTATTTGGGGCGTGCGTGGGGTGGGTATTTGGGGCGTGCGTGGGGTGGGTATTTGGGGCGTGCGTGGGGTGGGTATTTGGGGCGTGGGGTGGGTATTTGGGGCGTGCGTGGGGTGGGTATTTGGGGCGTGCGTGGGGTGGGTATTTGGGGCGTGCGTGGGGTGGGTATTTGGGGCGTGGGGTGGGTATTTGGGGCGTGCGTGGGGTGGGTATTTGGGGCGTGCGTGGGGTGGGGTATTGGGGCGGTGGGGTGGGTATTTGGGGCGTGCGTGGGGTGGGTATTTGGGGCGTGCGTGGGGTGGGTATTTGGGGCGTGGGGTGGGTATTTGGGGCGTGCGTGGGGTGGGTATTTGGGGCGTGCGTGGGGTGGGTATTTGGGGCGTGCGTGGGGTGGGTATTTGGGGCGTGGGGGTGGGTATTTGGGGCGTGCGTGGGGTGGGTATTTGGGGCGTGCGTGGGGTGGGTATTTGGGGCGTGCGTGGGTGGGGTATTTGGGGCGTGCGTGGGGTGGGTATTTGGGGCGTGGGGGGTGGGTATTTGGGGCTGTGCGTGGGGTGGGTATTT